>NW_026777553.1:0-224270 GCF_028023285.1 Balaenoptera ricei
TGTGTTCCTTATCTTATCCTAGTGTCTAAACTCTTCTCCATGGCTGGACCCCCAAATAATATTCCTTTACGTGCTAAGGGGTATCTAGAGAGTGGGATAGGTTTAATAACTACCCTAACCCTAATGCGTACCCTAACCCTAACCCCTACCCTAACCCTAACACGTACCCTAATCCTAACCCGTACCCTAAACCGAGCCCTAACCCTAACACAAACCCTAACCCTAACCCTAACCCATACCCTACGCCGTACCCGAACCCCTCCCCGAACCCCTACCCTAAGCCGTACCCTAACCCTAACCCTAAGCCTAACCCTAACCCTAGGCTACCCTTGACTGCTTCTGCCTCCAATAGATTTCCTAAGCACTAGTGTTTGAAGGAACAGCTTAAAAAGAGAATCCTAATGTGATTTCTTTATAATGGGTGTGTTCCTTATCTTATCCTAGTGTCTAAACTCTTCTCCATGGCTGGACCCCCAAATAATATTCCTTTACGTGCTAAGGGGTATCTAGAGAGTGGGATAGGTTTAATAACTACCCTAACCCTAATGCGTACCCTAACCCTAACCCCTACCCTAACCCTAACACGTACCCTAATCCTAACCCGTACCCTAAACCGAGCCCTAACCCTAACATGAACCCTAACCCTAACCCTAACCCATACCCTACGCCGTACCCGAACCCCTCCCCGAACCCCTACCCTAAGCCATACCCTAACCCTAACCCTAAGCCTAACCCTAACCCTAGGCTACCCTTGACTGCTTCTGCCTCCAATAGATTTCCTAAGCACTAGTGTTTGAAGGAACAGCTTAAAAAGAGAATCCTAATGTGATTTCTTTATAATGGGTGTGTTCCTTATCTTATCCTAGTGTCTAAACTCTTCTCCATGGCTGGACCCCCAAATAATATTCCTTTACGTGCTAAGGGGTATCTAGAGAGTGGGATAGGTTTAATAACTACCCTAACACTAACACGTACCCTAACCCTAACCCCTACCCTAACCCTAACACGTACCCTAATCCTAACCCGTACCCTGAACCGAGCCGTAACCCTAAGACTAACCCTAACCCTAACCCTAACCCATACCCTACGCCGTACCCGAACCCCTCCCCGAACCCGTACCCTAAGCCGTACCCTAAGCCTAACCCTAAGCCTAACCCTAACCCTAGGCTACCCTTGACTGCTTCTGCCTCCAATAGATTTCCTAAGCACTAGTGTTTTAAGGAACGGCTTAAAAACAGAATCCTAATGTGATTTCTTTATAATGGGTGTGTTCCTTATCTTATCCTAGTGTCTAAACTCTTCTCCATGGCTGGACCCGCAAATAATATTCCTTTACGTGCTAAGGGGTATCTAGAGAGTGGGATAGGTTTACTAACTACCCTAAGCTAATGCGTACCCTAACCCTAACCCCTACCCTAACCCTAACACGTACCCTAATCCTAACCCGTACCCTAAACCGAGCCCTAACCCTAACACGAACCCTAACCCTAACCCTAACCCATACCCTACGCCGTACCCGAACCCCTCCCCGAACCCCTACCCTAAGCCGTACCCTAACCCTAACCCTAAGCCTAACCCTAACCCTAGGCTACCCTTGACTGCTTCTGCCTCCAATAGATTTCCTAAGCACTAGTGTTTTAAGGAACAACTTAAAAAGAGAATCCTAATGTGATTTGTTTATAATGTATGTGTTCCTTATTTTATCCTAGTGTCTAAACTCTTCTCCATGGCTGGACCCGCAAATAATATTCCTTTACGTGCTAAGGGGTATCTAGAGAGTGGGATAGGTTTAATAACTACCCTAACCCTAACGCGTACCCTAACCCTAACCCCTACCCTAACCCTAACACGTACCCTAATCCTAACCCGTACCCTGAACCGAGCCCTAACCCTAACACTAACCCTAACCCTAACCCTAACCCATACCCTACGCCATACCCGAACCCCTCCCCGAACCCGTACCCTAAGCCGTACCCTAAGCCTAACCCTAAGCCTAACCCTAACCCTTGGCTACCCTTGACTGCTTCTGCCTCCAATAGATTTCCTAAGCACTAGTGTTTGAAGGAACAGCTTAAAAAGAGAATCCTAATGTGATTTCTTTATAATGGGTGTGTTCCTTATCTTATCCTAGTGTCTAAACTCTTCTCCATGGCTGGACCCACAAATAATATTCCTTTACGTGCTAAGGGGTATCTAGAGAGTGGGATAGGTTTAATAACTACCCTAACCCTAATGCGTACCCTAACCCTAACCCCTACCCTAACCCTAACACGTACCCTAATCCTAACCCGTACCCTAAACCGAGCCCTAACCCTAACATGAACCCTAACCCTAACCCTAACCCATACCCTACGCCGTACCCGAACCCCTCCCCGAACCCCTACCCTAAGCCATACCCTAACCCTAACCCTAAGCCTAACCCTAACCCTAGGCTACCCTTGACTGCTTCTGCCTCCAATAGATTTCCTAAGCACTAGTGTTTGAAGGAACAGCTTAAAAAGAGAATCCTAATGTGATTTCTTTATAATGTATGTGTTCCTTATTTTATCCTAGTGTCTAAACTCTTCTCCATGGCTGGAACCGCAAATAATATTCCTTTACGTGCTAAGGGGTATCTAGAGAGTGGGATAGGTTTAATAACTACCCTAACCCTAACGCGTACCCTAACCCTAACCCCTACCCTAACCCTAACACGTACCCTAATCCTAACCCGTACCCTGAACCGAGCCCTAACCCTAACACTAACCCTAAACCTAACCCTAACCCATACCCTACACCGTACCCGAACCCCTCCCCAAACCCGTACCCTAAGCCGTACCCTAAGCCTAACCCTAAGCCTAACCCTAACCCTAGGCTACCCTTGACTGCTTCTGCCTCCAACAGATTTCCTAAGCACTAATGTTTGAAGGAACAGCTTAAAAAGAGAATCCTAATGTGATTTCTTTATAATGGCTGTGTTCCTTATCTTATCCTAGTGTCTAAACTCTTCTCCATGGCTGGACCCCCAAATAATATTCCTTTACGTGCTAAGGGGTATCTAGAGAGTGGGATAGGTTTAATAACTACCCTAACCCTAACGCGTACCCTAACCCTAACCCCTACCCTAACCCTAAAACGTACCCTAATCCTAAACCGTACACTAAACCGAGCCCTAACCCTAACTCAAACCCTAACCCTAACCCATACCCTACGCCGTACCCGAACCCCTCCCCGAACCCGTACCCTAAGCCGTACCCTAAGCCTAACCCTAAGCCTAACCCTAACCCTAGGCTACCCTTGACTGCTTCTGCCTCCAATAGATTTCCTAAGCACTAGTGTTTGAAGGAACAGCTTAAAAAGAGAATCCTAATGTGATTTCTTTATAATGGGTGTGTTCCTTATCTTATCCTAGTGTCTAAACTCTTCTCCATGGCTGGACCCCCAAATAATATTCCTTTACGTGCTAAGGGGTATCTAGAGAGTGGGATAGGTTTAATAACTACCCTAACCCTAACGCGTACCCTAACCCTAACCCCTACCCTAACCCTAACACGTACCCTAATCCTAACCCGTACACTAAACCGAGCCCTAACCCTAACTCAAACCCTAACCCTAACCCATACCCTACGCCGTACCCGAACCCCTCCCCGAACCCGTACCCTAAGCCGTACCCTAAGCCTAACCCTAAGCCTAACCCTAACCCTAGGCTACCCTTGACTGCTTCTGCCTCCAATAGATTTCCTAAGCACTAGTGTTTGAAGGAACAGCTTAAAAAGAGAATCCTAATGTGATTTCTTTATAATGGGTGTGTTCCTTATCTTATCCTAGTGTCTAAACTCTTCTCCATGGCTGGACCCCCAAATAATATTCCTTTACGTGCTAAGGGGTATCTAGAGAGTGGGATAGGTTTAATAACTACCCTAACACTAACACGTACCCTAACCCTAACACCTACCCTAACCCTAACACGTACCCTAATCCTAACCCGTACCCTGAACCGAGCCGTAACCCTAAGACTAACCCTAACCCTAACCCTAACCCATACCCTACGCCGTACCCGAACCCCTCCCCGAACCCGTACCCTAAGCCGTACCCTAAGCCTAACCCTAAGCCTAACCCTAACCCTAGGCTACCCTTGACTGCTTCTGCCTCCAATAGATTTCCTAAGCACTAGTGTTTTAAGGAACGGCTTAAAAACAGAATCCTAATGTGATTTCTTTATAATGGGTGTGTTCCTTATCTTATCCTAGTGTCTAAACTCTTCTCCATGGCTGGACCCGCAAATAATATTCCTTTACGTGCTAAGGGGTATCTAGAGAGTGGGATAGGTTTAATAACTACCCTAACCCTAACGCGTACCCTAACCCTAACCCCTACCCTAACCCTAACACGTACCCTAATCCTAACCCGTACCCTGAACCGAGCCCTAACCCTAACACTAACCCTAACCCTAACCCTAACCCATACCCTACGCCATACCCGAACCCCTCCCCGAACCCGTACCCTAAGCCGTACCCTAAGCCTAACCCTAAGCCTAACCCTAACCCTTGGCTACCCTTGACTGCTTCTGCCTCCAATAGATTTCCTAAGCACTAGTGTTTGAAGGAACAGCTTAAAAAGAGAATCCTAATGTGATTTCTTTATAATGGGTGTGTTCCTTATCTTATCCTAGTGTCTAAACTCTTCTCCATGGCTGGACCCACAAATAATATTCCTTTACGTGCTAAGGGGTATCTAGAGAGTGGGATAGGTTTAATAACTACCCTAACCCTAACGCGTACCCTAACCCTAACCCCTACCCTAACCCTAACACGTACCCTAATCCTAACCCGTACACTAAACCGAGTCCTAACCCTAACTCAAACCCTAACCCTAACCCATACCCTACGCCGTACCCGAACCCCTCCCCGAACCCGTACCCTAAGCCGTACCCTAAGCCTAACCCTAAGCCTAACCCTAACCCTAGGCTACCCTTGACTGCTTCTGCCTCCAATAGATTTCCTAAGCACTAGTGTTTGAAGGAACAGCTTAAAAAGAGAATCCTAATGTGATTTCTTTATAATGGGTGTGTTCCTTATCTTATCCTAGTGTCTAAACTCTTCTCCATGGCTGGACCCCCAAATAATATTCCTTTACGTGCTAAGGGGTATCTAGAGAGTGGGATAGGTTTAATAACTACCCTAACCCTAATGCGTACCCTAACCCTAACCCCTACCCTAACCCTAACACGTACCCTAATCCTAACCCGTACCCTAAACCGAGCCCTAACCCTAACATGAACCCTAACCCTAACCCTAACCCATACCCTACGCCGTACCCGAACCCCTCCCCGAACCCCTACCCTAAGCCATACCCTAACCCTAACCCTAAGCCTAACCCTAACCCTAGGCTACCCTTGACTGCTTCTGCCTCCAATAGATTTCCTAAGCACTAGTGTTTGAAGGAACAGCTTAAAAAGAGAATCCTAATGTGATTTCTTTATAATGTATGTGTTCCTTATTTTATCCTAGTGTCTAAACTCTTCTCCATGGCTGGACCCGCAAATAATATTCCTTTACGTGCTAAGGGGTATCTAGAGAGTGGGATAGGTTTAATAACTACCCTAACCCTAACGCGTACCCTAACCCTAACCCCTACCCTAACCCTAACACGTACCCTAATCCTAACCCGTACCCTGAACCGAGCCCTAACCCTAACACTAACCCTAAACCTAACCCTAACCCATACCCTACACCGTACCCGAACCCCTCCCCAAACCCGTACCCTAAGCCGTACCCTAAGCCTAACCCTAAGCCTAACCCTAACCCTAGGCTACCCTTGACTGCTTCTGCCTCCATACAGATTTCCTAAGCACTAATGTTTGAAGGAACAGCTTAAAAAGAGAATTCTAATGTGATTTCTTTATAATGGCTGTGTTCCTTATCTTATCCTAGTGTCTAAACTCTTCTCCATGGCTGGACCCCCAAATAATATTCCTTTACGTGCTAAGGGGTATCTAGAGAGTGGGATAGGTTTAATAACTACCCTAACCCTAACGCGTACCCTAACCCTAACCCCTACCCTAACCCTAAAACGTACCCTAATCCTAAACCGTACACTAAACCGAGCCCTAACCCTAACTCAAACCCTAACCCTAACCCATACCCTACGCCGTACCCGAACCCCTCCCCGAACCCGTACCCTAAGCCGTACCCTAAGCCTAACCCTAAGCCTAACCCTAAGCCTAACCCTAACCCTAGGCTACCCTTGACTGCTTCTGCCTCCAATAGATTTTCTAAGCACTAGTGTTTTAAGGAACGGCTTAAAAAGAGAATCTTAATGTGATTTCTTTATAATGGGTGTGTTCCTTATCTTATCCTAGTGTCTAAACTCTTCTCCATGGCTGGACGCCCAAATAATATTCCTTTACGTGCTAAGGGGTATCTAGAGAGTGGGATAGGTTTAATAACTACCCTAACCCTAACACGTACCCTAACCCTAACCCCTACCCTAACCCTAACACGTACCCTAATCCTAACCCGTACACTAAACCGAGCCCTAACCCTAACTCAAACCCTAACCCTAACCCATACCCTACGCCGTACCCGAACCCCTCCCCGAACCCGTACCCTAAGCCGTACCCTAAGCCTAACCCTAAGCCTAACCCTAACCCTAGGCTACCCTTGACTGCTTCTGCCTCCAATAGATTTCCTAAGCACTAGTGTTTGAAGGAACAGCTTAAAAAGAGAATCCTAATGTGATTTCTTTATAATGGGTGTGTTCCTTATCTTATCCTAGTGTCTAAACTCTTCTCCATGGCTGGACCCCCAAATAATATTCCTTTACGTGCTAAGGGGTATCTAGAGAGTGGGATAGGTTTAATAACTACCCTAACACTAACACGTACCCTAACCCTAACCCCTACCCTAACCCTAACACGTACCCTAATCCTAACCCGTACCCTGAACCGAGCCGTAACCCTAAGACTAACCCTAACCCTAACCCTAACCCATACCCTACGCCGTACCCGAACCCCTCCCCGAACCCGTACCCTAAGCCGTACCCTAAGCCTAACCCTAAGCCTAACCCTAACCCTAGGCTACCCTTGACTGCTTCTGCCTCCAATAGATTTCCTAAGCACTAGTGTTTTAAGGAACGGCTTAAAAACAGAATCCTAATGTGATTTCTTTATAATGGGTGTGTTCCTTATCTTATCCTAGTGTCTAAACTCTTCTCCATGGCTGGACCCGCAAATAATATTCCTTTACGTGCTAAGGGGTATCTAGAGAGTGGGATAGGTTTACTAACTACCCTAACCTAATGCGTACCCTAACCCTAACCCCTACCCTAACCCTAACACGTACCCTAATCCTAACCCGTACCCTAAACCGAGCCCTAACCCTAACACGAACCCTAACCCTAACCCTAACCCATACCCTACGCCGTACCCGAACCCCTCCCCGAACCCCTACCCTAAGCCGTACCCTAACCCTAACCCTAAGCCTAAACCTAACCCTAGGCTACCCTTGACTGCTTCTGCCTCCAATAGATTTCCTAAGCACTAGTGTTTTAAGGAACAACTTAAAAAGAGAATCCTAATGTGATTTGTTTATAATGTATGTGTTCCTTATTTTATCCTAGTGTCTAAACTCTTCTCCATGGCTGGACCCGCAAATAATATTCCTTTACGTGCTAAGGGGTATCTAGAGAGTGGGATAGGTTTAATAACTACCCTAACCCTAACGCGTACCCTAACCCTAACCCCTACCCTAACCCTAACACGTACCCTAATCCTAACCCGTACACTAAACCGAGCCCTAACCCTAACTCAAACCCTAACCCTAACCCATACCCTACGCCGTACCCGAACCCCTCCCCGAACCCGTACCCTAAGCCGTACCCTAAGCCTAACCCTAAGCCTAACCCTAACCCTAGGCTACCCTTGACTGCTTCTGCCTCCAATAGATTTCCTAAGCACTAGTGTTTGAAGGAACAGCTTAAAAAGAGAATCCTAATGTGATTTCTTTATAATGGGTGTGTTCCTTATCTTATCCTAGTGTCTAAACTCTTCTCCATGGCTGGACCCCCAAATAATATTCCTTTACGTGCTAAGGGGTATCTAGAGAGTGGGATAGGTTTAATAACTACCCTAACCCTAATGCGTACCCTAACCCTAACCCCTACCCTAACCCTAACACGTACCCTAATCCTAACCCGTACCCTAAACCGAGCCCTAACCCTAACACAAACCCTAACCCTAACCCTAACCCATACCCTACGCCGTACCCGAACCCCTCCCCGAACCCCTACCCTAAGCCGTACCCTAACCCTAACCCTAAGCCTAACCCTAACCCTAGGCTACCCTTGACTGCTTCTGCCTCCAATAGATTTCCTAAGCACTAGTGTTTGAAGGAACAGCTTAAAAAGAGAATCCTAATGTGATTTCTTTATAATGGGTGTGTTCCTTATCTTATCCTAGTGTCTAAACTCTTCTCCATGGCTGGACCCCCAAATAATATTCCTTTACGTGCTAAGGGGTATCTAGAGAGTGGGATAGGTTTAATAACTACCCTAACCCTAATGCGTACCCTAACCCTAACCCCTACCCTAACCCTAACACGTACCCTAATCCTAACCCGTACCCTAAACCGAGCCCTAACCCTAACATGAACCCTAACCCTAACCCTAACCCATACCCTACGCCGTACCCGAACCCCTCCCCGAACCCCTACCCTAAGCCATACCCTAACCCTAACCCTAAGCCTAACCCTAACCCTAGGCTACCCTTGACTGCTTCTGCCTCCAATAGATTTCCTAAGCACTAGTGTTTGAAGGAACAGCTTAAAAAGAGAATCCTAATGTGATTTCTTTATAATGTATGTGTTCCTTATTTTATCCTAGTGTCTAAACTCTTCTCCATGGCTGGACCCGCAAATAATATTCCTTTACGTGCTAAGGGGTATCTAGAGAGTGGGATAGGTTTAATAACTACCCTAACCCTAACGCGTACCCTAACCCTAACCCCTACCCTAACCCTAACACGTACCCTAATCCTAACCCGTACCCTGAACCGAGCCCTAACCCTAACACTAACCCTAAACCTAACCCTAACCCATACCCTACACCGTACCCGAACCCCTCCCCAAACCCGTACCCTAAGCCGTACCCTAAGCCTAACCCTAAGCCTAACCCTAACCCTAGGCTACCCTTGACTGCTTCTGCCTCCAACAGATTTCCTAAGCACTAATGTTTGAAGGAACAGCTTAAAAAGAGAATCCTAATGTGATTTCTTTATAATGGCTGTGTTCCTTATCTTATCCTAGTGTCTAAACTCTTCTCCATGGCTGGACCCCCAAATAATATTCCTTTACGTGCTAAGGGGTATCTAGAGAGTGGGATAGGTTTAATAACTACCCTAACCCTAACGCGTACCCTAACCCTAACCCCTACCCTAACCCTAAAACGTACCCTAATCCTAAACCGTACACTAAACCGAGCCCTAACCCTAACTCAAACCCTAACCCTAACCCATACCCTACGCCGTACCCGAACCCCTCCCCGAACCCGTACCTTAAGCCGTACCCTAAGCCTAACCCTAAGCCTAACCCTAACCCTAGGCTACCCTTGACTGCTTCTGCCTCCAATAGATTTTCTAAGCACTAGTGTTTTAAGGAACGGCTTAAAAAGAGAATCTTAATGTGATTTCTTTATAATGGGTGTGTTCCTTATCTTATCCTAGTGTCTAAACTCTTCTCCATGGCTGGACGCCCAAATAATATTCCTTTACGTGCTAAGGGGTATCTAGAGAGTGGGATAGGTTTAATAACTACCCTAACCCTAACGCGTACCCTAACCCTAACCCCTACCCTAACCCTAACACGTACCCTAATCCTAACCCGTACACTAAACCGAGCCCTAACCCTAACTCAAACCCTAACCCTAACCCATACCCTACGCCGTACCCGAACCCCTCCCCGAACCCGTACCCTAAGCCGTACCCTAAGCCTAACCCTAAGCCTAACCCTAACCCTAGGCTACCCTTGACTGCTTCTGCCTCCAATAGATTTCCTAAGCACTAGTGTTTGAAGGAACAGCTTAAAAAGAGAATCCTAATGTGATTTCTTTATAATGGGTGTGTTCCTTATCTTATCCTAGTGTCTAAACTCTTCTCCATGGCTGGACCCCCAAATAATATTCCTTTACGTGCTAAGGGGTATCTAGAGAGTGGGATAGGTTTAATAACTACCCTAACACTAACACGTACCCTAACCCTAACCCCTACCCTAACCCTAACACGTACCCTAATCCTAACCCGTACCCTGAACCGAGCCGTAACCCTAAGACTAACCCTAACCCTAACCCTAACCCATACCCTACGCCGTACCCGAACCCCTCCCCGAACCCGTACCCTAAGCCGTACCCTAAGCCTAACCCTAAGCCTAACCCTAACCCTAGGCTACCCTTGACTGCTTCTGCCTCCAATAGATTTCCTAAGCACTAGTGTTTTAAGGAACGGCTTAAAAACAGAATCCTAATGTGATTTCTTTATAATGGGTGTGTTCCTTATCTTATCCTAGTGTCTAAACTCTTCTCCATGGCTGGACCCGCAAATAATATTCCTTTACGTGCTAAGGGGTATCTAGAGAGTGGGATAGGTTTACTAACTACCCTAAGCTAATGCGTACCCTAACCCTAACCCCTACCCTAACCCTAACACGTACCCTAATCCTAACCCGTACCCTAAACCGAGCCCTAACCCTAACACGAACCCTAACCCTAACCCTAACCCATACCCTACGCCGTACCCGAACCCCTCCCCGAACCCCTACCCTAAGCCGTACCCTAACCCTAACCCTAAGCCTAACCCTAACCCTAGGCTACCCTTGACTGCTTCTGCCTCCAATAGATTTCCTAAGCACTAGTGTTTTAAGGAACAACTTAAAAAGAGAATCCTAATGTGATTTGTTTATAATGTATGTGTTCCTTATTTTATCCTAGTGTCTAAACTCTTCTCCATGGCTGGACCCGCAAATAATATTCCTTTACGTGCTAAGGGGTATCTAGAGAGTGGGATAGGTTTAATAACTACCCTAACCCTAACGCGTACCCTAACCCTAACCCCTACCCTAACCCTAACACGTACCCTAATCCTAACCCGTACCCTGAACCGAGCCCTAACCCTAACACTAACCCTAACCCTAACCCTAACCCATACCCTACGCCATACCCGAACCCCTCCCCGAACCCGTACCCTAAGCCGTACCCTAAGCCTAACCCTAAGCCTAACCCTAACCCTTGGCTACCCTTGACTGCTTCTGCCTCCAATAGATTTCCTAAGCACTAGTGTTTGAAGGAACAGCTTAAAAAGAGAATCCTAATGTGATTTCTTTATAATGGGTGTGTTCCTTATCTTATCCTAGTGTCTAAACTCTTCTCCATGGCTGGACCCACAAATAATATTCCTTTACGTGCTAAGGGGTATCTAGAGAGTGGGATAGGTTTAATAACTACCCTAACCCTAATGCGTACCCTAACCCTAACCCCTACCCTAACCCTAACACGTACCCTAATCCTAACCCGTACCCTAAACCGAGCCCTAACCCTAACATGAACCCTAACCCTAACCCTAACCCATACCCTACGCCGTACCCGAACCCCTCCCCGAACCCCTACCCTAAGCCATACCCTAACCCTAACCCTAAGCCTAACCCTAACCCTAGGCTACCCTTGACTGCTTCTGCCTCCAATAGATTTCCTAAGCACTAGTGTTTGAAGGAACAGCTTAAAAAGAGAATCCTAATGTGATTTCTTTATAATGTATGTGTTCCTTATTTTATCCTAGTGTCTAAACTCTTCTCCATGGCTGGAACCGCAAATAATATTCCTTTACGTGCTAAGGGGTATCTAGAGAGTGGGATAGGTTTAATAACTACCCTAACCCTAACGCGTACCCTAACCCTAACCCCTACCCTAACCCTAACACGTACCCTAATCCTAACCCGTACCCTGAACCGAGCCCTAACCCTAACACTAACCCTAAACCTAACCCTAACCCATACCCTACACCGTACCCGAACCCCTCCCCAAACCCGTACCCTAAGCCGTACCCTAAGCCTAACCCTAAGCCTAACCCTAACCCTAGGCTACCCTTGACTGCTTCTGCCTCCAACAGATTTCCTAAGCACTAATGTTTGAAGGAACAGCTTAAAAAGAGAATCCTAATGTGATTTCTTTATAATGGCTGTGTTCCTTATCTTATCCTAGTGTCTAAACTCTTCTCCATGGCTGGACCCCCAAATAATATTCCTTTACGTGCTAAGGGGTATCTAGAGAGTGGGATAGGTTTAATAACTACCCTAACCCTAACGCGTACCCTAACCCTAACCCCTACCCTAACCCTAAAACGTACCCTAATCCTAAACCGTACACTAAACCGAGCCCTAACCCTAACTCAAACCCTAACCCTAACCCATACCCTACGCCGTACCCGAACCCCTCCCCGAACCCGTACCCTAAGCCGTACCCTAAGCCTAACCCTAAGCCTAACCCTAACCCTAGGCTACCCTTGACTGCTTCTGCCTCCAATAGATTTCCTAAGCACTAGTGTTTGAAGGAACAGCTTAAAAAGAGAATCCTAATGTGATTTCTTTATAATGGGTGTGTTCCTTATCTTATCCTAGTGTCTAAACTCTTCTCCATGGCTGGACCCCCAAATAATATTCCTTTACGTGCTAAGGGGTATCTAGAGAGTGGGATAGGTTTAATAACTACCCTAACCCTAACGCGTACCCTAACCCTAACCCCTACCCTAACCCTAACACGTACCCTAATCCTAACCCGTACACTAAACCGAGCCCTAACCCTAACTCAAACCCTAACCCTAACCCATACCCTACGCCGTACCCGAACCCCTCCCCGAACCCGTACCCTAAGCCGTACCCTAAGCCTAACCCTAAGCCTAACCCTAACCCTAGGCTACCCTTGACTGCTTCTGCCTCCAATAGATTTCCTAAGCACTAGTGTTTGAAGGAACAGCTTAAAAAGAGAATCCTAATGTGATTTCTTTATAATGGGTGTGTTCCTTATCTTATCCTAGTGTCTAAACTCTTCTCCATGGCTGGACCCCCAAATAATATTCCTTTACGTGCTAAGGGGTATCTAGAGAGTGGGATAGGTTTAATAACTACCCTAACACTAACACGTACCCTAACCCTAACCCCTACCCTAACCCTAACACGTACCCTAATCCTAACCCGTACCCTGAACCGAGCCGTAACCCTAAGACTAACCCTAACCCTAACCCTAACCCATACCCTACGCCGTACCCGAACCCCTCCCCGAACCCGTACCCTAAGCCGTACCCTAAGCCTAACCCTAAGCCTAACCCTAACCCTAGGCTACCCTTGACTGCTTCTGCCTCCAATAGATTTCCTAAGCACTAGTGTTTTAAGGAACGGCTTAAAAACAGAATCCTAATGTGATTTCTTTATAATGGGTGTGTTCCTTATCTTATCCTAGTGTCTAAACTCTTCTCCATGGCTGGACCCGCAAATAATATTCCTTTACGTGCTAAGGGGTATCTAGAGAGTGGGATAGGTTTACTAACTACCCTAACCTAATGCGTACCCTAACCCTAACCCCTACCCTAACCCTAACACGTACCCTAATCCTAACCCGTACCCTAAACCGAGCCCTAACCCTAACACGAACCCTAACCCTAACCCTAACCCATACCCTACGCCGTACCCGAACCCCTCCCCGAACCCCTACCCTAAGCCGTACCCTAACCCTAACCCTAAGCCTAACCCTAACCCTAGGCTACCCTTGACTGCTTCTGCCTCCAATAGATTTCCTAAGCACTAGTGTTTTAAGGAACAACTTAAAAAGAGAATCCTAATGTGATTTGTTTATAATGTATGTGTTCCTTATTTTATCCTAGTGTCTAAACTCTTCTCCATGGCTGGACCCGCAAATAATATTCCTTTACGTGCTAAGGGGTATCTAGAGAGTGGGATAGGTTTAATAACTACCCTAACCCTAACGCGTACCCTAACCCTAACCCCTACCCTAACCCTAACACGTACCCTAATCCTAACCCGTACCCTGAACCGAGCCCTAACCCTAACACTAACCCTAACCCTAACCCTAACCCATACCCTACGCCATACCCGAACCCCTCCCCGAACCCGTACCCTAAGCCGTACCCTAAGCCTAACCCTAAGCCTAACCCTAACCCTTGGCTACCCTTGACTGCTTCTGCCTCCAATAGATTTCCTAAGCACTAGTGTTTGAAGGAACAGCTTAAAAAGAGAATCCTAATGTGATTTCTTTATAATGGGTGTGTTCCTTATCTTATCCTAGTGTCTAAACTCTTCTCCATGGCTGGACCCACAAATAATATTCCTTTACGTGCTAAGGGGTATCTAGAGAGTGGGATAGGTTTAATAACTACCCTAACCCTAACGCGTACCCTAACCCTAACCCCTACCCTAACCCTAACACGTACCCTAATCCTAACCCGTACCCTGAACCGAGCCCTAACCCTAACACTAACCCTAACCCTAACCCTAAACCATACCCTACGCCATACCCGAACCCCTCCCCGAACCCGTACCCTAAGCCGTACCCTAAGCCTAACCCTAAGCCTAACCCTAACCCTTGGCTACCCTTGACTGCTTCTGCCTCCAATAGATTTCCTAAGCACTAGTGTTTGAAGGAACAGCTTAAAAAGAGAATCCTAATGTGATTTCTTTATAATGGGTGTGTTCCTTATCTTATCCTAGTGTCTAAACTCTTCTCCATGGCTGGACCCACAAATAATATTCCTTTACGTGCTAAGGGGTATCTAGAGAGTGGGATAGGTTTAATAACTACCCTAACCCTAACGCGTACCCTAACCCTAACCCCTACCCTAACCCTAACACGTACCCTAATCCTAACCCGTACACTAAACCGAGCCCTAACCCTAACTCAAACCCTAACCCTAACCCATACCCTACGCCGTACCCGAACCCCTCCCCGAACCCGTACCCTAAGCCGTACCCTAACCCTAACCCTAAGCCTAACCCTAACCCTAGGCTACCCTTGACTGCTTCTGCCTCCAATAGATTTCCTAAGCACTAGTGTTTGAAGGAACAGCTTAAAAAGAGAATCCTAATGTGATTTCTTTATAATGGGTGTGTTCCTTATCTTATCCTAGTGTCTAAACTCTTCTCCATGGCTGGACCCCCAAATAATATTCCTTTACGTGCTAAGGGGTATCTAGAGAGTGGGATAGGTTTAATAACTACCCTAACCCTAATGCGTACCCTAACCCTAACCCCTACCCTAACCCTAACACGTACCCTAATCCTAACCCGTACCCTAAACCGAGCCCTAACCCTAACACAAACCCTAACCCTAACCCTAACCCATACCCTACGCCGTACCCGAACCCCTCCCCGAACCCCTACCCTAAGCCGTACCCTAACCCTAACCCTAAGCCTAACCCTAACCCTAGGCTACCCTTGACTGCTTCTGCCTCCAATAGATTTCCTAAGCACTAGTGTTTGAAGGAACAGCTTAAAAAGAGAATCCTAATGTGATTTCTTTATAATGGGTGTGTTCCTTATCTTATCCTAGTGTCTAAACTCTTCTCCATGGCTGGACCCCCAAATAATATTCCTTTACGTGCTAAGGGGTATCTAGAGAGTGGGATAGGTTTAATAACTACCCTAACCCTAATGCGTACCCTAACCCTAACCCCTACCCTAACCCTAACACGTACCCTAATCCTAACCCGTACCCTAAACCGAGCCCTAACCCTAACATGAACCCTAACCCTAACACTAACCCATACCCTACGCCGTACCCGAACCCCTCCCCGAACCCCTACCCTAAGCCATACCCTAACCCTAACCCTAAGCCTAACCCTAACCCTAGGCTACCCTTGACTGCTTCTGCCTCCAATAGATTTCCTAAGCACTAGTGTTTGAAGGAACAGCTTAAAAAGAGAATCCTAATGTGATTTCTTTATAATGTATGTGTTCCTTATTTTATCCTAGTGTCTAAACTCTTCTCCATGGCTGGACCCGCAAATAATATTCCTTTACGTGCTAAGGGGTATCTAGAGAGTGGGATAGGTTT
This sequence comes from Balaenoptera ricei, assembly GCF_028023285.1. Classification (NCBI taxonomy): domain Eukaryota; kingdom Metazoa; phylum Chordata; class Mammalia; order Artiodactyla; family Balaenopteridae; genus Balaenoptera; species Balaenoptera ricei. The sequence continues at coordinate 16,084 of NW_026777553.1, forward strand.
AATAACTACCCTAACCCTAACGCGTACCCTAACCCTAACCCCTACCCTAACCCTAACACGTACCCTAATCCTAACCCGTACCCTGAACCGAGCCCTAACCCTAACACTAACCCTAAACCTAACCCTAACCCATACCCTACACCGTACCCGAACCCCTCCCCAAACCCGTACCCTAAGCCGTACCCTAAGCCTAACCCTAAGCCTAACCCTAACCCTAGGCTACCCTTGACTGCTTCTGCCTCCAACAGATTTCCTAAGCACTAATGTTTGAAGGAACAGCTTAAAAAGAGAATCCTAATGTGATTTCTTTATAATGGCTGTGTTCCTTATCTTATCCTAGTGTCTAAACTCTTCTCCATGGCTGGACCCCCAAATAATATTCCTTTACGTGCTAAGGGGTATCTAGAGAGTGGGATAGGTTTAATAACTACCCTAACCCTAACGCGTACCCTAACCCTAACCCCTACCCTAACCCTAAAACGTACCCTAATCCTAAACCGTACACTAAACCGAGCCCTAACCCTAACTCAAACCCTAACCCTAACCCATACCCTACGCCGTACCCGAACCCCTCCCCGAACCCGTACCCTAAGCCGTACCGTAAGCCTAACCCTAAGCCTAACCCTAAGCCTAACCCTAACCCTAGGCTACCCTTGACTGCTTCTGCCTCCAATAGATTTTCTAAGCACTAGTGTTTTAAGGAACGGCTTAAAAAGAGAATCTTAATGTGATTTCTTTATAATGGGTGTGTTCCTTATCTTATCCTAGTGTCTAAACTCTTCTCCATGGCTGGACGCCCAAATAATATTCCTTTACGTGCTAAGGGGTATCTAGAGAGTGGGATAGGTTTAATAACTACCCTAACCCTAACGCGTACCCTAACCCTAACCCCTACCCTAACCCTAACACGTACCCTAATCCTAACCCGTACACTAAACCGAGCCCTAACCCTAACTCAAACCCTAACCCTAACCCATACCCTACGCCGTACCCGAACCCCTCCCCGAACCCGTACCCTAAGCCGTACCCTAAGCCTAACCCTAAGCCTAACCCTAACCCTAGGCTACCCTTGACTGCTTCTGCCTCCAATAGATTTCCTAAGCACTAGTGTTTGAAGGAACAGCTTAAAAAGAGAATCCTAATGTGATTTCTTTATAATGGGTGTGTTCCTTATCTTATCCTAGTGTCTAAACTCTTCTCCATGGCTGGACCCCCAAATAATATTCCTTTACGTGCTAAGGGGTATCTAGAGAGTGGGATAGGTTTAATAACTACCCTAACACTAACACGTACCCTAACCCTAACCCCTACCCTAACCCTAACACGTACCCTAATCCTAACCCGTACCCTGAACCGAGCCGTAACCCTAAGACTAACCCTAACCCTAACCCTAACCCATACCCTACGCCGTACCCGAACCCCTCCCCGAACCCGTACCCTAAGCCGTACCCTAAGCCTAACCCTAAGCCTAACCCTAACCCTAGGCTACCCTTGACTGCTTCTGCCTCCAATAGATTTCCTAAGCACTAGTGTTTTAAGGAACGGCTTAAAAACAGAATCCTAATGTGATTTCTTTATAATGGGTGTGTTCCTTATCTTATCCTAGTGTCTAAACTCTTCTCCATGGCTGGACCCGCAAATAATATTCCTTTACGTGCTAAGGGGTATCTAGAGAGTGGGATAGGTTTACTAACTACCCTAACCTAATGCGTACCCTAACCCTAACCCCTACCCTAACCCTAACACGTACCCTAATCCTAACCCGTACCCTAAACCGAGCCCTAACCCTAACACGAACCCTAACCCTAACCCTAACCCATACCCTACGCCGTACCCGAACCCCTCCCCGAACCCCTACCCTAAGCCGTACCCTAACCCTAACCCTAAGCCTAACCCTAACCCTAGGCTACCCTTGACTGCTTCTGCCTCCAATAGATTTCCTAAGCACTAGTGTTTTAAGGAACAACTTAAAAAGAGAATCCTAATGTGATTTGTTTATAATGTATGTGTTCCTTATTTTATCCTAGTGTCTAAACTCTTCTCCATGGCTGGACCCGCAAATAATATTCCTTTACGTGCTAAGGGGTATCTAGAGAGTGGGATAGGTTTAATAACTACCCTAACCCTAACGCGTACCCTAACCCTAACCCCTACCCTAACCCTAAAACGTACCCTAATCCTAACCCGTACCCTGAACCGAGCCCTAACCCTAACACTAACCCTAACCCTAACCCTAACCCATACCCTACGCCATACCCGAACCCCTCCCCGAACCCGTACCCTAAGCCGTACCCTAAGCCTAACCCTAAGCCTAACCCTAACCCTTGGCTACCCTTGACTGCTTCTGCCTCCAATAGATTTCCTAAGCACTAGTGTTTGAAGGAACAGCTTAAAAAGAGAATCCTAATGTGATTTCTTTATAATGGGTGTGTTCCTTATCTTATCCTAGTGTCTAAACTCTTCTCCATGGCTGGACCCACAAATAATATTCCTTTACGTGCTAAGGGGTATCTAGAGAGTGGGATAGGTTTAATAACTACCCTAACCCTAATGCGTACCCTAACCCTAACCCCTACCCTAACCCTAACACGTACCCTAATCCTAACCCGTACCCTAAACCGAGCCCTAACCCTAACATGAACCCTAACCCTAACCCTAACCCATACCCTACGCCGTACCCGAACGCCTCCCCGAACCCCTACCCTAAGCCATACCCTAACCCTAACCCTAAGCCTAACCCTAACCCTAGGCTACCCTTGACTGCTTCTGCCTCCAATAGATTTCCTAAGCACTAGTGTTTGAAGGAACAGCTTAAAAAGAGAATCCTAATGTGATTTCTTTATAATGTATGTGTTCCTTATTTTATCCTAGTGTCTAAACTCTTCTCCATGGCTGGACCCGCAAATAATATTCCTTTACGTGCTAAGGGGTATCTAGAGAGTGGGATAGGTTTAATAACTACCCTAACCCTAACGCGTACCCTAACTCTAACCCCTACCCTAACCCTAACACGTACCCTAATCCTAACCCGTACCCTGAACCGAGCCCTAACCCTAACACTAACCCTAAACCTAACCCTAACCCATACCCTACACCGTACCCGAACCCCTCCCCAAACCCGTACCCTAAGCCGTACCCTAAGCCTAACCCTAAGCCTAACCCTAACCCTAGGCTACCCTTGACTGCTTCTGCCTCCAACAGATTTCCTAAGCACTAATGTTTGAAGGAACAGCTTAAAAAGAGAATCCTAATGTGATTTCTTTATAATGGCTGTGTTCCTTATCTTATCCTAGTGTCTAAACTCTTCTCCATGGCTGGACCCCCAAATAATATTCCTTTACGTGCTAAGGGGTATCTAGAGAGTGGGATAGGTTTAATAACTACCCTAACCCTAACGCGTACCCTAACCCTAACCCCTACCCTAACCCTAAAACGTACCCTAATCCTAAACCGTACACTAAACCGAGCCCTAACCCTAACTCAAACCCTAACCCTAACCCATACCCTACGCCGTACCCGAACCCCTCCCCGAACCCGTACCCTAAGCCGTACCCTAAGCCTAACCCTAAGCCTAACCCTAACCCTAGGCTACCCTTGACTGCTTCTGCCTCCAATAGATTTCCTAAGCACTAGTGTTTGAAGGAACAGCTTAAAAAGAGAATCCTAATGTGATTTCTTTATAATGGGTGTGTTCCTTATCTTATCCTAGTGTCTAAACTCTTCTCCATGGCTGGACCCCCAAATAATATTCCTTTACGTGCTAAGGGGTATCTAGAGAGTGGGATAGGTTTAATAACTACCCTAACCCTAACGCGTACCCTAACCCTAACCCCTACCCTAACCCTAACACGTACCCTAATCCTAACCCGTACACTAAACCGAGCCCTAACCCTAACTCAAACCCTAACCCTAACCCATACCCTACGCCGTACCCGAACCCCTCCCCGAACCCGTACCCTAAGCCGTACCCTAAGCCTAACCCTAAGCCTAACCCTAACCCTAGGCTACCCTTGACTGCTTCTGCCTCCAATAGATTTCCTAAGCACTAGTGTTTGAAGGAACAGCTTAAAAAGAGAATCCTAATGTGATTTCTTTATAATGGGTGTGTTCCTTATCTTATCCTAGTGTCTAAACTCTTCTCCATGGCTGGACCCCCAAATAATATTCCTTTACGTGCTAAGGGGTATCTAGAGAGTGGGATAGGTTTAATAACTACCCTAACACTAACACGTACCCTAACCCTAACCCCTACCCTAACCCTAACACGTACCCTAATCCTAACCCGTACCCTGAACCGAGCCGTAACCCTAAGACTAACCCTAACCCTAACCCTAACCCATACCCTACGCCGTACCCGAACCCCTCCCCGAACCCGTACCCTAAGCCGTACCCTAAGCCTAACCCTAAGCCTAACCCTAACCCTAGGCTACCCTTGACTGCTTCTGCCTCCAATAGATTTCCTAAGCACTAGTGTTTTAAGGAACGGCTTAAAAACAGAATCCTAATGTGATTTCTTTATAATGGGTGTGTTCCTTATCTTATCCTAGTGTCTAAACTCTTCTCCATGGCTGGACCCGCAAATAATATTCCTTTACGTGCTAAGGGGTATCTAGAGAGTGGGATAGGTTTACTAACTACCCTAACCTAATGCGTACCCTAACCCTAACCCCTACCCTAACCCTAACACGTACCCTAATCCTAACCCGTACCCTAAACCGAGCCCTAACCCTAACACGAACCCTAACCCTAACCCTAACCCATACCCTACGCCGTACCCGAACCCCTCCCCGAACCCCTACCCTAAGCCGTACCCTAACCCTAACCCTAAGCCTAACCCTAACCCTAGGCTACCCTTGACTGCTTCTGCCTCCAATAGATTTCCTAAGCACTAGTGTTTTAAGGAACAACTTAAAAAGAGAATCCTAATGTGATTTGTTTATAATGTATGTGTTCCTTATTTTATCCTAGTGTCTAAACTCTTCTCCATGGCTGGACCCGCAAATAATATTCCTTTACGTGCTAAGGGGTATCTAGAGAGTGGGATAGGTTTAATAACTACCCTAACCCTAACGCGTACCCTAACCCTAACCCCTACCCTAACCCTAACACGTACCCTAATCCTAACCCGTACCCTGAACCGAGCCCTAACCCTAACACTAACCCTAACCCTAACCCTAACCCATACCCTACGCCATACCCGAACCCCTCCCCGAACCCGTACCCTAAGCCGTACCCTAAGCCTAACCCTAAGCCTAACCCTAACCCTTGGCTACCCTTGACTGCTTCTGCCTCCAATAGATTTCCTAAGCACTAGTGTTTGAAGGAACAGCTTAAAAAGAGAATCCTAATGTGATTTCTTTATAATGGGTGTGTTCCTTATCTTATCCTAGTGTCTAAACTCTTCTCCATGGCTGGACCCACAAATAATATTCCTTTACGTGCTAAGGGGTATCTAGAGAGTGGGATAGGTTTAATAACTACCCTAACCCTAACGCGTACCCTAACCCTAACCCCTACCCTAACCCTAACACGTACCCTAATCCTAACCCGTACACTAAACCGAGCCCTAACCCTAACTCAAACCCTAACCCTAACCCATACCCTACGCCGTACCCGAACCCCTCCCCGAACCCGTACCCTAAGCCGTACCCTAAGCCTAACCCTAAGCCTAACCCTAACCCTAGGCTACCCTTGACTGCTTCTGCCTCCAATAGATTTCCTAAGCACTAGTGTTTGAAGGAACAGCTTAAAAAGAGAATCCTAATGTGATTTCTTTATAATGGGTGTGTTCCTTATCTTATCCTAGTGTCTAAACTCTTCTCCATGGCTGGACCCCCAAATAATATTCCTTTACGTGCTAAGGGGTATCTAGAGAGTGGGATATGTTTAATAACTACCCTAACCCTAATGCGTACCCTAACCCTAACCCCTACCCTAACCCTAACACGTACCCTAATCCTAACCCGTACCCTAAACCGAGCCCTAACCCTAACACAAACCCTAACCCTAACCCTAACCCATACCCTACGCCGTACCCGAACCCCTCCCCGAACCCCTACCCTAAGCCGTACCCTAACCCTAACCCTAAGCCTAACCCTAACCCTAGGCTACCCTTGACTGCTTCTGCCTCCAATAGATTTCCTAAGCACTAGTGTTTGAAGGAACAGCTTAAAAAGAGAATCCTAATGTGATTTCTTTATAATGGGTGTGTTCCTTATCTTATCCTAGTGTCTAAACTCTTCTCCATGGCTGGACCCCCAAATAATATTCCTTTACGTGCTAAGGGGTATCTAGAGAGTGGGATAGGTTTAATAACTACCCTAACCCTAATGCGTACCCTAACCCTAACCCCTACCCTAACCCTAACACGTACCCTAATCCTAACCCGTACCCTAAACCGAGCCCTAACCCTAACATGAACCCTAACCCTAACCCTAACCCATACCCTACGCCGTACCCGAACCCCTCCCCGAACCCCTACCCTAAGCCATACCCTAACCCTAACCCTAAGCCTAACCCTAACCCTAGGCTACCCTTGACTGCTTCTGCCTCCAATAGATTTCCTAAGCACTAGTGTTTTAAGGAACAACTTAAAAAGAGAATCCTAATGTGATTTGTTTATAATGTATGTGTTCCTTATTTTATCCTAGTGTCTAAACTCTTCTCCATGGCTGGACCCGCAAATAATATTCCTTTACGTGCTAAGGGGTATCTAGAGAGTGGGATAGGTTTAATAACTAACCTAACCCTAACGCGTACCCTAACCCTAACCCCTACCCTAACCCTAACACGTACCCTAATCCTAACCCGTACCCTGAACCGAGCCCTAACCCTAACACTAACCCTAACCCTAACCCTAACCCATACCCTACGCCATACCCGAACCCCTCCCCGAACCCGTACCCTAAGCCGTACCCTAAGCCTAACCCTAAGCCTAACCCTAACCCTTGGCTACCCTTGACTGCTTCTGCCTCCAATAGATTTCCTAAGCACTAGTGTTTGAAGGAACAGCTTAAAAAGAGAATCCTAATGTGATTTCTTTATAATGGGTGTGTTCCTTATCTTATCCTAGTGTCTAAACTCTTCTCCATGGCTGGACCCACAAATAATATTCCTTTACGTGCTAAGGGGTATCTAGAGAGTGGGATAGGTTTAATAACTACCCTAACCCTAACGCGTACCCTAACCCTAACCCCTACCCTAACCCTAACACGTACCCTAATCCTAACCCGTACACTAAACCGAGCCCTAACCCTAACTCAAACCCTAACCCTAACCCATACCCTACGCCGTACCCGAACCCCTCCCCGAACCCGTACCCTAAGCCGTACCCTAAGCCTAACCCTAAGCCTAACCCTAACCCTAGGCTACCCTTGACTGCTTCTGCCTCCAATAGATTTCCTAAGCACTAGTGTTTGAAGGAACAGCTTAAAAAGAGAATCCTAATGTGATTTCTTTATAATGGGTGTGTTCCTTATCTTATCCTAGTGTCTAAACTCTTCTCCATGGCTGGACCCCCAAATAATATTCCTTTACGTGCTAAGGGGTATCTAGAGAGTGGGATAGGTTTAATAACTACCCTAACCCTAATGCGTACCCTAACCCTAACCCCTACCCTAACCCTAACACGTACCCTAATCCTAACCCGTACCCTAAACCGAGCCCTAACCCTAACACAAACCCTAACCCTAACCCTAACCCATACCCTACGCCGTACCCGAACCCCTCCCCGAACCCCTACCCTAAGCCGTACCCTAACCCTAACCCTAAGCCTAACCCTAACCCTAGGCTACCCTTGACTGCTTCTGCCTCCAATAGATTTCCTAAGCACTAGTGTTTGAAGGAACAGCTTAAAAAGAGAATCCTAATGTGATTTCTTTATAATGGGTGTGTTCCTTATCTTATCCTAGTGTCTAAACTCTTCTCCATGGCTGGACCCCCAAATAATATTCCTTTACGTGCTAAGGGGTATCTAGAGAGTGGGATAGGTTTAATAACTACCCTAACCCTAATGCGTACCCTAAACCTAACCCCTACCCTAACCCTAACACGTACCCTAATCCTAACCCGTACCCTAAACCGAGCCCTAACCCTAACATGAACCCTAACCCTAACCCTAACCCATACCCTACGCCGTACCCGAACCCCTCCCCGAACCCCTACCCTAAGCCATACCCTAACCCTAACCCTAAGCCTAACCCTAACCCTAGGCTACCCTTGACTGCTTCTGCCTCCAATAGATTTCCTAAGCACTAGTGTTTGAAGGAACAGCTTAAAAAGAGAATCCTAATGTGATTTCTTTATAATGTATGTGTTCCTTATTTTATCCTAGTGTCTAAACTCTTCTCCATGGCTGGACCCGCAAATAATATTCCTTTACGTGCTAAGGGGTATCTAGAGAGTGGGATAGGTTTAATAACTACCCTAACCCTAACGCGTACCCTAACCCTAACCCCTACCCTAACCCTAACACGTACCCTAATCCTAACCCGTACCCTGAACCGAGCCCTAACCCTAACACTAACCCTAAACCTAACCCTAACCCATACCCTACACCGTACCCGAACCCCTCCCCAAACCCGTACCCTAAGCCGTACCCTAAGCCTAACCCTAAGCCTAACCCTAACCCTAGGCTACCCTTGACTGCTTCTGCCTCCAACAGATTTCCTAAGCACTAATGTTTGAAGGAACAGCTTAAAAAGAGAATCCTAATGTGATTTCTTTATAATGGCTGTGTTCCTTATCTTATCCTAGTGTCTAAACTCTTCTCCATGGCTGGACCCCCAAATAATATTCCTTTACGTGCTAAGGGGTATCTAGAGAGTGGGATAGGTTTAATAACTACCCTAACCCTAACGCGTACCCTAACCCTAACCCCTACCCTAACCCTAAAACGTACCCTAATCCTAAACCGTACACTAAACCGAGCCCTAACCCTAACTCAAACCCTAACCCTAACCCATACCCTACGCCGTACCCGAACCCCTCCCCGAACCCGTACCCTAAGCCGTACCGTAAGCCTAACCCTAAGCCTAACCCTAAGCCTAAACCTAACCCTAGGCTACCCTTGACTGCTTCTGCCTCCAATAGATTTTCTAAGCACTAGTGTTTTAAGGAACGGCTTAAAAAGAGAATCTTAATGTGATTTCTTTATAATGGGTGTGTTCCTTATCTTATCCTAGTGTCTAAACTCTTCTCCATGGCTGGACGCCCAAATAATATTCCTTTACGTGCTAAGGGGTATCTAGAGAGTGGGATAGGTTTAATAACTACCCTAACCCTAACGCGTACCCTAACCCTAACCCCTACCCTAACCCTAACACGTACCCTAATCCTAACCCGTACACTAAACCGAGCCCTAACCCTAACCCATACCCTACGCCGTACCCGAACCCCTCCCCGAACCCGTACCCTAAGCCGTACCCTAAGCCTAACCCTAAGCCTAACCCTAACCCTAGGCTACCCTTGACTGCTTCTGCCTCCAATAGATTTCCTAAGCACTAGTGTTTGAAGGAACAGCTTAAAAAGAGAATCCTAATGTGATTTCTTTATAATGGGTGTGTTCCTTATCTTATCCTAGTGTCTAAACTCTTCTCCATGGCTGGACCCCCAAATAATATTCCTTTACGTGCTAAGGGGTATCTAGAGAGTGGGATAGGTTTAATAACTACCCTAACACTAACACGTACCCTAACCCTAACCCCTACCCTAACCCTAACACGTACCCTAATCCTAACCCGTACCCTGAACCGAGCCGTAACCCTAAGACTAACCCTAACCCTAACCCTAACCCATACCCTACGCCGTACCCGAACCCCTCCCCGAACCCGTACCCTAAGCCGTACCCTAAGCCTAACCCTAAGCCTAACCCTAACCCTAGGCTACCCTTGACTGCTTCTGCCTCCAATAGATTTCCTAAGCACTAGTGTTTTAAGGAACGGCTTAAAAACAGAATCCTAATGTGATTTCTTTATAATGGGTGTGTTCCTTATCTTATCCTAGTGTCTAAACTCTTCTCCATGGCTGGACCCGCAAATAATATTCCTTTACGTGCTAAGGGGTATCTAGAGAGTGGGATAGGTTTACTAACTACCCTAACCTAATGCGTACCCTAACCCTAACCCCTACCCTAACCCTAACACGTACCCTAATCCTAACCCGTACCCTAAACCGAGCCCTAACCCTAACACGAACCCTAACCCTAACCCTAACCCATACCCTACGCCGTACCCGAACCCCTCCCCGAACCCCTACCCTAAGCCGTACCCTAACCCTAACCCTAAGCCTAACCCTAACCCTAGGCTACCCTTGACTGCTTCTGCCTCCAATAGATTTCCTAAGCACTAGTGTTTTAAGGAACAACTTAAAAAGAGAATCCTAATGTGATTTGTTTATAATGTATGTGTTCCTTATTTTATCCTAGTGTCTAAACTCTTCTCCATGGCTGGACCCGCAAATAATATTCCTTTACGTGCTAAGGGGTATCTAGAGAGTGGGATAGGTTTAATAACTACCCTAACCCTAACGCGTACCCTAACCCTAACCCCTACCCTAACCCTAACACGTACCCTAATCCTAACCCGTACCCTGAACCGAGCCCTAACCCTAACACTAACCCTAACCCTAACCCTAACCCATACCCTACGCCATACCCGAACCCCTCCCCGAACCCGTACCCTAAGCCGTACCCTAAGCCTAACCCTAAGCCTAACCCTAACCCTTGGCTACCCTTGACTGCTTCTGCCTCCAATAGATTTCCTAAGCACTAGTGTTTGAAGGAACAGCTTAAAAAGAGAATCCTAATGTGATTTCTTTATAATGGGTGTGTTCCTTATCTTATCCTAGTGTCTAAACTCTTCTCCATGGCTGGACCCACAAATAATATTCCTTTACGTGCTAAGGGGTATCTAGAGAGTGGGATAGGTTTAATAACTACCCTAACCCTAATGCGTACCCTAACCCTAACCCCTACCCTAACCCTAACACGTACCCTAATCCTAACCCGTACCCTAAACCGAGCCCTAACCCTAACACGAACCCTAACCCTAACCCTAACCCATACCCTACGCCGTACCCGAACCCCTCCCCGAACCCCTACCCTAAGCCGTACCCTAACCCTAACCCTAAGCCTAACCCTAACCCTAGGCTACCCTTGACTGCTTCTGCCTCCAATAGATTTCCTAAGCACTAGTGTTTTAAGGAACAACTTAAAAAGAGAATCCTAATGTGATTTGTTTATAATGTATGTGTTCCTTATTTTATCCTAGTGTCTAAACTCTTCTCCATGGCTGGACCCGCAAATAATATTCCTTTACGTGCTAAGGGGTATCTAGAGAGTGGGATAGGTTTAATAACTACCCTAACCCTAACGCGTACCCTAACCCTAACCCCTACCCTAACCCTAACACGTACCCTAATCCTAACCCGTACCCTGAACCGAGCCCTAACCCTAACACTAACCCTAACCCTAACCCTAACCCATACCCTACGCCATACCCGAACCCCTCCCCGAACCCGTACCCTAAGCCGTACCCTAAGCCTAACCCTAAGCCTAACCCTAACCCTTGGCTACCCTTGACTGCTTCTGCCTCCAATAGATTTCCTAAGCACTAGTGTTTGAAGGAACAGCTTAAAAAGAGAATCCTAATGTGATTTCTTTATAATGGGTGTGTTCCTTATCTTATCCTAGTGTCTAAACTCTTCTCCATGGCTGGACCCACAAATAATATTCCTTTACGTGCTAAGGGGTATCTAGAGAGTTGGATAGGTTTAATAACTACCCTAACCCTAATGCGTACCCTAACCCTAACCCCTACCCTAACCCTAACACGTACCCTAATCCTAACCCGTACCCTAAACCGAGCCCTAACCCTAACATGAACCCTAACCCTAACCCTAACCCATACCCTACGCCGTACCCGAACGCCTCCCCGAACCCCTACCCTAAGCCATACCCTAACCCTAACCCTAAGCCTAACCCTAACCCTAGGCTACCCTTGACTGCTTCTGCCTCCAATAGATTTCCTAAGCACTAGTGTTTGAAGGAACAGCTTAAAAAGAGAATCCTAATGTGATTTCTTTATAATGTATGTGTTCCTTATTTTATCCTAGTGTCTAAACTCTTCTCCATGGCTGGACCCGCAAATAATATTCCTTTACGTGCTAAGGGGTATCTAGAGAGTGGGATAGGTTTAATAACTACCCTAACCCTAACGCGTACCCTAACCCTAACCCCTACCCTAACCCTAACACGTACCCTAATCCTAACCCGTACCCTGAACCGAGCCCTAACCCTAACACTAACCCTAAACCTAACCCTAACCCATACCCTACACCGTACCCGAACCCCTCCCCAAACCCGTACCCTAAGCCGTACCCTAAGCCTAACCCTAAGCCTAACCCTAACCCTAGGCTACCCTTGACTGCTTCTGCCTCCAACAGATTTCCTAAGCACTAATGTTTGAAGGAACAGCTTAAAAAGAGAATCCTAATGTGATTTCTTTATAATGGCTGTGTTCCTTATCTTATCCTAGTGTCTAAACTCTTCTCCATGGCTGGACCCCCAAATAATATTCCTTTACGTGCTAAGGGGTATCTAGAGAGTGGGATAGGTTTAATAACTACCCTAACCCTAACGCGTACCCTAACCCTAACCCCTACCCTAACCCTAAAACGTACCCTAATCCTAAACCGTACACTAAACCGAGCCCTAACCCTAACTCAAACCCTAACCCTAACCCATACCCTACGCCGTACCCAAACCCCTCCCCGAACCCGTACCCTAAGCCGTACCCTAAGCCTAACCCTAAGCCTAACCCTAACCCTAGGCTACCCTTGACTGCTTCTGCCTCCAATAGATTTCCTAAGCACTAGTGTTTGAAGGAACAGCTTAAAAAGAGAATCCTAATGTGATTTCTTTATAATGGGTGTGTTCCTTATCTTATCCTAGTGTCTAAACTCTTCTCCATGGCTGGACCCCCAAATAATATTCCTTTACGTGCTAAGGGGTATCTAGAGAGTGGGATAGGTTTAATAACTACCCTAACCCTAACGCGTACCCTAACCCTAACCCCTACCCTAACCCTAACACGTACCCTAATCCTAACCCGTACACTAAACCGAGCCCTAACCCTAACTCAAACCCTAACCCTAACCCATACCCTACGCCGTACCCGAACCCCTCCCCGAACCCGTACCCTAAGCCGTACCCTAAGCCTAACCCTAAGCCTAACCCTAACCCTAGGCTACCCTTGACTGCTTCTGCCTCCAATAGATTTCCTAAGCACTAGTGTTTGAAGGAACAGCTTAAAAAGAGAATCCTAATGTGATTTCTTTATAATGGGTGTGTTCCTTATCTTATCCTAGTGTCTAAACTCTTCTCCATGGCTGGACCCCCAAATAATATTCCTTTACGTGCTAAGGGGTATCTAGAGAGTGGGATAGGTTTAATAACTACCCTAACACTAACACGTACCCTAACCCTAACCCCTACCCTAACCCTAACACGTACCCTAATCCTAACCCGTACCCTGAACCGAGCCGTAACCCTAAGACTAACCCTAACCCTAACCCTAACCCATACCCTACGCCGTACCCGAACCCCTCCCCGAACCCGTACCCTAAGCCGTACCCTAAGCCTAACCCTAAGCCTAACCCTAACCCTAGGCTACCCTTGACTGCTTCTGCCTCCAATAGATTTCCTAAGCACTAGTGTTTTAAGGAACGGCTTAAAAACAGAATCCTAATGTGATTTCTTTATAATGGGTGTGTTCCTTATCTTATCCTAGTGTCTAAACTCTTCTCCATGGCTGGACCCGCAAATAATATTCCTTTACGTGCTAAGGGGTATCTAGAGAGTGGGATAGGTTTACTAACTACCCTAACCTAATGCGTACCCTAACCCTAACCCCTACCCTAACCCTAACACGTACCCTAATCCTAACCCGTACCCTAAACCGAGCCCTAACCCTAACACGAACCCTAACCCTAACCCTAACCCATACCCTACGCCGTACCCGAACCCCTCCCCGAACCCCTACCCTAAGCCGTACCCTAACCCTAACCCTAAGCCTAACCCTAACCCTAGGCTACCCTTGACTGCTTCTGCCTCCAATAGATTTCCTAAGCACTAGTGTTTTAAGGAACAACTTAAAAAGAGAATCCTAATGTGATTTGTTTATAATGTATGTGTTCCTTATTTTATCCTAGTGTCTAAACTCTTCTCCATGGCTGGACCCGCAAATAATATTCCTTTACGTGCTAAGGGGTATCTAGAGAGTGGGATAGGTTTAATAACTACCCTAACCCTAACGCGTACCCTAACCCTAACCCCTACCCTAACCCTAACACGTACCCTAATCCTAACCCGTACCCTGAACCGAGCCCTAACCCTAACACTAACCCTAACCCTAACCCTAACCCATACCCTACGCCATACCCGAACCCCTCCCCGAACCCGTACCCTAAGCCGTACCCTAAGCCTAACCCTAAGCCTAACCCTAACCCTTGGCTACCCTTGACTGCTTCTGCCTCCAATAGATTTCCTAAGCACTAGTGTTTGAAGGAACAGCTTAAAAAGAGAATCCTAATGTGATTTCTTTATAATGGGTGTGTTCCTTATCTTATCCTAGTGTCTAAACTCTTCTCCATGGCTGGACCCACAAATAATATTCCTTTACGTGCTAAGGGGTATCTAGAGAGTGGGATAGGTTTAATAACTACCCTAACCCTAACGCGTACCCTAACCCTAACCCCTACCCTAACCCTAACACGTACCCTAATCCTAACCCGTACACTAAACCGAGCCCTAACCCTAACTCAAACCCTAACCCTAACCCATACCCTACGCCGTACCCGAACCCCTCCCCGAACCCGTACCCTAAGCCGTACCCTAAGCCTAACCCTAAGCCTAACCCTAACCCTAGGCTACCCTTGACTGCTTCTGCCTCCAATAGATTTCCTAAGCACTAGTGTTTGAAGGAACAGCTTAAAAAGAGAATCCTAATGTGATTTCTTTATAATGGGTGTGTTCCTTATCTTATCCTAGTGTCTAAACTCTTCTCCATGGCTGGACCCCCAAATAATATTCCTTTACGTGCTAAGGGGTATCTAGAGAGTGGGATATGTTTAATAACTACCCTAACCCTAATGCGTACCCTAACCCTAACCCCTACCCTAACCCTAACACGTACCCTAATCCTAACCCGTACCCTAAACCGAGCCCTAACCCTAACACAAACCCTAACCCTAACCCTAACCCATACCCTACGCCGTACCCGAACCCCTCCCCGAACCCCTACCCTAAGCCGTACCCTAACCCTAACCCTAAGCCTAACCCTAACCCTAGGCTACCCTTGACTGCTTCTGCCTCCAATAGATTTCCTAAGCACTAGTGTTTGAAGGAACAGCTTAAAAAGAGAATCCTAATGTGATTTCTTTATAATGGGTGTGTTCCTTATCTTATCCTAGTGTCTAAACTCTTCTCCATGGCTGGACCCCCAAATAATATTCCTTTACGTGCTAAGGGGTATCTAGAGAGTGGGATAGGTTTAATAACTACCCTAACCCTAATGCGTACCCTAACCCTAACCCCTACCCTAACCCTAACACGTACCCTAATCCTAACCCGTACCCTAAACCGAGCCCTAACCCTAACATGAACCCTAACCCTAACCCTAACCCATACCCTACGCCGTACCCGAACCCCTCCCCGAACCCCTACCCTAAGCCATACCCTAACCCTAACCCTAAGCCTAACCCTAACCCTAGGCTACCCTTGACTGCTTCTGCCTCCAATAGATTTCCTAAGCACTAGTGTTTGAAGGAACAGCTTAAAAAGAGAATCCTAATGTGATTTCTTTATAATGTATGTGTTCCTTATTTTATCCTAGTGTCTAAACTCTTCTCCATGGCTGGACCCGCAAATAATATTCCTTTACGTGCTAAGGGGTATCTAGAGAGTGGGATAGGTTTAATAACTACCCTAACCCTAACGCGTACCCTAACCCTAACCCCTACCCTAACCCTAACACGTACCCTAATCCTAACCCGTACCCTGAACCGAGCCCTAACCCTAACACTAACCCTAAACCTAACCCTAACCCATACCCTACACCGTACCCGAACCCCTCCCCAAACCCGTACCCTAAGCCGTACCCTAAGCCTAACCCTAAGCCTAACCCTAACCCTAGGCTACCCTTGACTGCTTCTGCCTCCAACAGATTTCCTAAGCACTAATGTTTGAAGGAACAGCTTAAAAAGAGAATCCTAATGTGATTTCTTTATAATGGCTGTGTTCCTTATCTTATCCTAGTGTCTAAACTCTTCTCCATGGCTGGACCCCCAAATAATATTCCTTTACGTGCTAAGGGGTATCTAGAGAGTGGGATAGGTTTAATAACTACCCTAACCCTAACGCGTACCCTAACCCTAAAACGTACCCTAATCCTAAACCGTACACTAAACCGAGCCCTAACCCTAACTCAAACCCTAACCCTAACCCATACCCTACGCCGTACCCGAACCCCTCCCCGAACCCGTACCCTAAGCCGTACCCTAAGCCTAACCCTAAGCCTAACCCTAACCCTAGGCTACCCTTGACTGCTTCTGCCTCCAATAGATTTCCTAAGCACTAGTGTTTGAAGGAACAGCTTAAAAAGAGAATCCTAATGTGATTTCTTTATAATGGGTGTGTTCCTTATCTTATCCTAGTGTCTAAACTCTTCTCCATGGCTGGACCCCCAAATAATATTCCTTTACGTGCTAAGGGGTATCTAGAGAGTGGGATAGGTTTAATAACTACCCTAACCCTAACGCGTACCCTAACCCTAACCCCTACCCTAACCCTAACACGTACCCTAATCCTAACCCGTACACTAAACCGAGCCCTAACCCTAACTCAAACCCTAACCCTAACCCATACCCTACGCCGTACCCGAACCCCTCCCCGAACCCGTACCCTAAGCCGTACCCTAAGCCTAACCCTAAGCCTAACCCTAACCCTAGGCTACCCTTGACTGCTTCTGCCTCCAATAGATTTCCTAAGCACTAGTGTTTGAAGGAACAGCTTAAAAAGAGAATCCTAATGTGATTTCTTTATAATGGGTGTGTTCCTTATCTTATCCTAGTGTCTAAACTCTTCTCCATGGCTGGACCCCCAAATAATATTCCTTTACGTGCTAAGGGGTATCTAGAGAGTGGGATAGGTTTAATAACTACCCTAACACTAACACGTACCCTAACCCTAACCCCTACCCTAACCCTAACACGTACCCTAATCCTAACCCGTACCCTGAACCGAGCCGTAACCCTAAGACTAACCCTAACCCTAACCCTAACCCATACCCTACGCCGTACCCGAACCCCTCCCCGAACCCGTACCCTAAGCCGTACCCTAAGCCTAACCCTAAGCCTAACCCTAACCCTAGGCTACCCTTGACTGCTTCTGCCTCCAATAGATTTCCTAAGCACTAGTGTTTTAAGGAACGGCTTAAAAACAGAATCCTAATGTGATTTCTTTATAATGGGTGTGTTCCTTATCTTATCCTAGTGTCTAAACTCTTCTCCATGGCTGGACCCGCAAATAATATTCCTTTACGTGCTAAGGGGTATCTAGAGAGTGGGATAGGTTTACTAACTACCCTAACCTAATGCGTACCCTAACCCTAACCCCTACCCTAACCCTAACACGTACCCTAATCCTAACCCGTACCCTAAACCGAGCCCTAACCCTAACACGAACCCTAACCCTAACCCTAACCCATACCCTACGCCGTACCCGAACCCCTCCCCGAACCCCTACCCTAAGCCGTACCCTAACCCTAACCCTAAGCCTAACCCTAACCCTAGGCTACCCTTGACTGCTTCTGCCTCCAATAGATTTCCTAAGCACTAGTGTTTTAAGGAACAACTTAAAAAGAGAATCCTAATGTGATTTGTTTATAATGTATGTGTTCCTTATTTTATCCTAGTGTCTAAACTCTTCTCCATGGCTGGACCCGCAAATAATATTCCTTTACGTGCTAAGGGGTATCTAGAGAGTGGGATAGGTTTAATAACTACCCTAACCCTAACGCGTACCCTAACCCTAACCCCTACCCTAACCCTAACACGTACCCTAATCCTAACCCGTACCCTGAACCGAGCCCTAACCCTAACACTAACCCTAACCCTAACCCTAACCCATACCCTACGCCATACCCGAACCCCTCCCCGAACCCGTACCCTAAGCCGTACCCTAAGCCTAACCCTAAGCCTAACCCTAACCCTTGGCTACCCTTGACTGCTTCTGCCTCCAATAGATTTCCTAAGCACTAGTGTTTGAAGGAACAGCTTAAAAAGAGAATCCTAATGTGATTTCTTTATAATGGGTGTGTTCCTTATCTTATCCTAGTGTCTAAACTCTTCTCCATGGCTGGACCCACAAATAATATTCCTTTACGTGCTAAGGGGTATCTAGAGAGTGGGATAGGTTTAATAACTACCCTAACCCTAACGCGTACCCTAACCCTAACCCCTACCCTAACCCTAACACGTACCCTAATCCTAACCCGTACACTAAACCGAGCCCTAACCCTAACTCAAACCCTAACCCTAACCCATACCCTACGCCGTACCCGAACCCCTCCCCGAACCCGTACCCTAAGCCGTACCCTAAGCCTAACCCTAAGCCTAACCCTAACCCTAGGCTACCCTTGACTGCTTCTGCCTCCAATAGATTTCCTAAGCACTAGTGTTTGAAGGAACAGCTTAAAAAGAGAATCCTAATGTGATTTCTTTATAATGGGTGTGTTCCTTATCTTATCCTAGTGTCTAAACTCTTCTCCATGGCTGGACCCCCAAATAATATTCCTTTACGTGCTAAGGGGTATCTAGAGAGTGGGATAGGTTTAATAACTACCCTAACCCTAATGCGTACCCTAACCCTAACCCCTACCCTAACCCTAACACGTACCCTAATCCTAACCCGTACCCTAAACCGAGCCCTAACCCTAACACAAACCCTAACCCTAACCCTAAACCATACCCTACGCCGTACCCGAACCCCTCCCCGAACCCCTACCCTAAGCCGTACCCTAACCCTAACCCTAAGCCTAACCCTAACCCTAGGCTACCCTTGACTGCTTCTGCCTCCAATAGATTTCCTAAGCACTAGTGTTTGAAGGAACAGCTTAAAAAGAGAATCCTAATGTGATTTCTTTATAATGGGTGTGTTCCTTATCTTATCCTAGTGTCTAAACTCTTCTCCATGGCTGGACCCCCAAATAATATTCCTTTACGTGCTAAGGGGTATCTAGAGAGTGGGATAGGTTTAATAACTACCCTAACCCTAATGCGTACCCTAACCCTAACCCCTACCCTAACCCTAACACGTACCCTAATCCTAACCCGTACCCTAAACCGAGCCCTAACCCTAACACAAACCCTAACCCTAACCCTAACCCATACCCTACGCCGTACCCGAACCCCTCCCCGAACCCCTACCCTAAGCCGTACCCTAACCCTAACCCTAAGCCTAACCCTAACCCTAGGCTACCCTTGACTGCTTCTGCCTCCAATAGATTTCCTAAGCACTAGTGTTTGAAGGAACAGCTTAAAAAGAGAATCCTAATGTGATTTCTTTATAATGTATGTGTTCCTTATTTTATCCTAGTGTCTAAACTCTTCTCCATGGCTGGACCCGCAAATAATATTCCTTTACGTGCTAAGGGGTATCTAGAGAGTGGGATAGGTTTAATAACTACCCTAACCCTAACGCGTACCCTAACCCTAACCCCTACCCTAACCCTAACACGTACCCTAATCCTAACCCGTACCCTGAACCGAGCCCTAACCCTAACACTAACCCTAAACCTAACACTAACCCATACCCTACACCGTACCCGAACCCCTCCCCGAACCCGTACCCTAAGCCGTACCCTAAGCCTAACCCTAAGCCTAACCCTAACCCTAGGCTACCCTTGACTGCTTCTGCCTCCAACAGATTTCCTAAGCACTAATGTTTGAAGGAACAGCTTAAAAAGAGAATCCTAATGTGATTTCTTTATAATGGCTGTGTTCCTTATCTTATCCTAGTGTCTAAACTCTTCTCCATGGCTGGACCCCCAAATAATATTCCTTTACGTGCTAAGGGGTATCTAGAGAGTGGGATAGGTTTAATAACTACCCTAACCCTAACGCGTACCCTAACCCTAACCCCTACCCTAACCCTAAAACGTACCCTAATCCTAAACCGTACACTAAACCGAGCCCTAACCCTAACTCAAACCCTAACCCTAACCCATACCCTACGCCGTACCCGAACCCCTCCCCGAACCCGTACCCTAAGCCGTACCCTAAGCCTAACCCTAAGCCTAACCCTAACCCTAGGCTACCCTTGACTGCTTCTGCCTCCAATAGATTTCCTAAGCACTAGTGTTTGAAGGAACAGCTTAAAAAGAGAATCCTAATGTGATTTCTTTATAATGGGTGTGTTCCTTATCTTATCCTAGTGTCTAAACTCTTCTCCATGGCTGGACCCCCAAATAATATTCCTTTACGTGCTAAGGGGTATCTAGAGAGTGGGATAGGTTTAATAACTACCCTAACCCTAACGCGTACCCTAACCCTAACCCCTACCCTAACCCTAACACGTACCCTAATCCTAACCCGTACACTAAACCGAGCCCTAACCCTAACTCAAACCCTAACCCTAACCCATACCCTACGCCGTACCCGAACCCCTCCCCGAACCCGTACCCTAAGCCGTACCCTAAGCCTAACCCTAAGCCTAACCCTAACCCTAGGCTACCCTTGACTGCTTCTGCCTCCAATAGATTTCCTAAGCACTAGTGTTTGAAGGAACAGCTTAAAAAGAGAATCCTAATGTGATTTCTTTATAATGGGTGTGTTCCTTATCTTATCCTAGTGTCTAAACTCTTCTCCATGGCTGGACCCCCAAATAATATTCCTTTACGTGCTAAGGGGTATCTAGAGAGTGGGATAGGTTTAATAACTACCCTAACACTAACACGTACCCTAACCCTAACCCCTACCCTAACCCTAACACGTACCCTAATCCTAACCCGTACCCTGAACCGAGCCGTAACCCTAAGACTAACCCTAACCCTAACCCTAACCCATACCCTACGCCGTACCCGAACCCCTCCCCGAACCCGTACCCTAAGCCGTACCCTAAGCCTAACCCTAAGCCTAACCCTAACCCTAGGCTACCCTTGACTGCTTCTGCCTCCAATAGATTTCCTAAGCACTAGTGTTTTAAGGAACGGCTTAAAAACAGAATCCTAATGTGATTTCTTTATAATGGGTGTGTTCCTTATCTTATCCTAGTGTCTAAACTCTTCTCCATGGCTGGACCCGCAAATAATATTCCTTTACGTGCTAAGGGGTATCTAGAGAGTGGGATAGGTTTACTAACTACCCTAACCTAATGCGTACCCTAACCCTAACCCCTACCCTAACCCTAACACGTACCCTAATCCTAACCCGTACCCTAAACCGAGCCCTAACCCTAACACGAACCCTAACCCTAACCCTAACCCATACCCTACGCCGTACCCGAACCCCTCCCCGAACCCCTACCCTAAGCCGTACCCTAACCCTAACCCTAAGCCTAACCCTAACCCTAGGCTACCCTTGACTGCTTCTGCCTCCAATAGATTTCCTAAGCACTAGTGTTTTAAGGAACAACTTAAAAAGAGAATCCTAATGTGATTTGTTTATAATGTATGTGTTCCTTATTTTATCCTAGTGTCTAAACTCTTCTCCATGGCTGGACCCGCAAATAATATTCCTTTACGTGCTAAGGGGTATCTAGAGAGTGGGATAGGTTTAATAACTACCCTAACCCTAACGCGTACCCTAACCCTAACCCCTACCCTAACCCTAACACGTACCCTAATCCTAACCCGTACCCTGAACCGAGCCCTAACCCTAACACTAACCCTAACCCTAACCCTAACCCATACCCTACGCCATACCCGAACCCCTCCCCGAACCCGTACCCTAAGCCGTACCCTAAGCCTAACCCTAAGCCTAACCCTAACCCTTGGCTACCCTTGACTGCTTCTGCCTCCAATAGATTTCCTAAGCACTAGTGTTTGAAGGAACAGCTTAAAAAGAGAATCCTAATGTGATTTCTTTATAATGGGTGTGTTCCTTATCTTATCCTAGTGTCTAAACTCTTCTCCATGGCTGGACCCACAAATAATATTCCTTTACGTGCTAAGGGGTATCTAGAGAGTGGGATAGGTTTAATAACTACCCTAACCCTAACGCGTACCCTAACCCTAACCCCTACCCTAACCCTAACACGTACCCTAATCCTAACCCGTACACTAAACCGAGCCCTAACCCTAACTCAAACCCTAACCCTAACCCATACCCTACGCCGTACCCGAACCCCTCCCCGAACCCGTACCCTAAGCCGTACCCTAAGCCTAACCCTAAGCCTAACCCTAACCCTAGGCTACCCTTGACTGCTTCTGCCTCCAATAGATTTCCTAAGCACTAGTGTTTGAAGGAACAGCTTAAAAAGAGAATCCTAATGTGATTTCTTTATAATGGGTGTGTTCCTTATCTTATCCTAGTGTCTAAACTCTTCTCCATGGCTGGACCCCCAAATAATATTCCTTTACGTGCTAAGGGGTATCTAGAGAGTGGGATAGGTTTAATAACTACCCTAACCCTAATGCGTACCCTAACCCTAACCCCTACCCTAACCCTAACACGTACCCTAATCCTAACCCGTACCCTAAACCGAGCCCTAACCCTAACACAAACCCTAACCCTAACCCTAACCCATACCCTACGCCGTACCCGAACCCCTCCCCGAACCCCTACCCTAAGCCGTACCCTAACCCTAACCCTAAGCCTAACCCTAACCCTAGGCTACCCTTGACTGCTTCTGCCTCCAATAGATTTCCTAAGCACTAGTGTTTGAAGGAACAGCTTAAAAAGAGAATCCTAATGTGATTTCTTTATAATGGGTGTGTTCCTTATCTTATCCTAGTGTCTAAACTCTTCTCCATGGCTGGACCCCCAAATAATATTCCTTTACGTGCTAAGGGGTATCTAGAGAGTGGGATAGGTTTAATAACTACCCTAACCCTAATGCGTACCCTAACCCTAACCCCTACCCTAACCCTAACACGTACCCTAATCCTAACCCGTACCCTAAACCGAGCCCTAACCCTAACACAAACCCTAACCCTAACCCTAACCCATACCCTACGCCGTACCCGAACCCCTACCCGAACCCCTACCCTAAGCCGTACCCTAACCCTAACCCTAAGCCTAACCCTAACCCTAGGCTACCCTTGACTGCTTCTGCCTCCAATAGATTTCCTAAGCACTAGTGTTTGAAGGAACAGCTTAAAAAGAGAATCCTAATGTGATTTCTTTATAATGTATGTGTTCCTTATTTTATCCTAGTGTCTAAACTCTTCTCCATGGCTGGACCCGCAAATAATATTCCTTTACGTGCTAAGGGGTATCTAGAGAGTGGGATAGGTTTAATAACTACCCTAACCCTAACGCGTACCCTAACCCTAACCCCTACCCTAACCCTAACACGTACCCTAATCCTAACCCGTACCCTGAACCGAGCCCTAACCCTAACACTAACCCTAAACCTAACACTAACCCATACCCTACACCGTACCCGAACCCCTCCCCGAACCCGTACCCTAAGCCGTACCCTAAGCCTAACCCTAAGCCTAACCCTAACCCTAGGCTACCCTTGACTGCTTCTGCCTCCAACAGATTTCCTAAGCACTAATGTTTGAAGGAACAGCTTAAAAAGAGAATCCTAATGTGATTTCTTTATAATGGCTGTGTTCCTTATCTTATCCTAGTGTCTAAACTCTTCTCCATGGCTGGACCCCCAAATAATATTCCTTTACGTGCTAAGGGGTATCTAGAGAGTGGGATAGGTTTAATAACTACCCTAACCCTAACGCGTACCCTAACCCTAACCCCTACCCTAACCCTAAAACGTACCCTAATCCTAAACCGTACACTAAACCGAGCCCTAACCCTAACTCAAACCCTAACCCTAACCCATACCCTACGCCGTACCCGAACCCCTCCCCGAACCCGTACCCTAAGCCGTACCCTAAGCCTAACCCTAAGCCTAACCCTAACCCTAGGCTACCCTTGACTGCTTCTGCCTCCAATAGATTTCCTAAGCACTAGTGTTTGAAGGAACAGCTTAAAAAGAGAATCCTAATGTGATTTCTTTATAATGGGTGTGTTCCTTATCTTATCCTAGTGTCTAAACTCTTCTCCATGGCTGGACCCCCAAATAATATTCCTTTACGTGCTAAGGGGTATCTAGAGAGTGGGATAGGTTTAATAACTACCCTAACCCTAACGCGTACCCTAACCCTAACCCCTACCCTAACCCTAACACGTACCCTAATCCTAACCCGTACACTAAACCGAGCCCTAACCCTAACTCAAACCCTAACCCTAACCCATACCCTACGCCGTACCCGAACCCCTCCCCGAACCCGTACCCTAAGCCGTACCCTAAGCCTAACCCTAAGCCTAACCCTAACCCTAGGCTACCCTTGACTGCTTCTGCCTCCAATAGATTTCCTAAGCACTAGTGTTTGAAGGAACAGCTTAAAAAGAGAATCCTAATGTGATTTCTTTATAATGGGTGTGTTCCTTATCTTATCCTAGTGTCTAAACTCTTCTCCATGGCTGGACCCCCAAATAATATTCCTTTACGTGCTAAGGGGTATCTAGAGAGTGGGATAGGTTTAATAACTACCCTAACACTAACACGTACCCTAACCCTAACCCCTACCCTAACCCTAACACGTACCCTAATCCTAACCCGTACCCTGAACCGAGCCGTAACCCTAAGACTAACCCTAACCCTAACCCTAACCCATACCCTACGCCGTACCCGAACCCCTCCCCGAACCCGTACCCTAAGCCGTACCCTAAGCCTAACCCTAAGCCTAACCCTAACCCTAGGCTACCCTTGACTGCTTCTGCCTCCAATAGATTTCCTAAGCACTAGTGTTTTAAGGAACGGCTTAAAAACAGAATCCTAATGTGATTTCTTTATAATGGGTGTGTTCCTTATCTTATCCTAGTGTCTAAACTCTTCTCCATGGCTGGACCCGCAAATAATATTCCTTTACGTGCTAAGGGGTATCTAGAGAGTGGGATAGGTTTACTAACTACCCTAACCTAATGCGTACCCTAACCCTAACCCCTACCCTAACCCTAACACGTACCCTAATCCTAACCCGTACCCTAAACCGAGCCCTAACCCTAACACGAACCCTAACCCTAACCCTAACCCATACCCTACGCCGTACCCGAACCCCTCCCCGAACCCCTACCCTAAGCCGTACCCTAACCCTAACCCTAAGCCTAACCCTAACCCTAGGCTACCCTTGACTGCTTCTGCCTCCAATAGATTTCCTAAGCACTAGTGTTTTAAGGAACAACTTAAAAAGAGAATCCTAATGTGATTTGTTTATAATGTATGTGTTCCTTATTTTATCCTAGTGTCTAAACTCTTCTCCATGGCTGGACCCGCAAATAATATTCCTTTACGTGCTAAGGGGTATCTAGAGAGTGGGATAGGTTTAATAACTACCCTAACCCTAACGCGTACCCTAACCCTAACCCCTACCCTAACCCTAACACGTACCCTAATCCTAACCCGTACCCTGAACCGAGCCCTAACCCTAACACTAACCCTAACCCTAACCCTAACCCATACCCTACGCCATACCCGAACCCCTCCCCGAACCCGTACCCTAAGCCGTACCCTAAGCCTAACCCTAAGCCTAACCCTAACCCTTGGCTACCCTTGACTGCTTCTGCCTCCAATAGATTTCCTAAGCACTAGTGTTTGAAGGAACAGCTTAAAAAGAGAATCCTAATGTGATTTCTTTATAATGGGTGTGTTCCTTATCTTATCCTAGTGTCTAAACTCTTCTCCATGGCTGGACCCACAAATAATATTCCTTTACGTGCTAAGGGGTATCTAGAGAGTGGGATAGGTTTAATAACTACCCTAACCCTAACGCGTACCCTAACCCTAACCCCTACCCTAACCCTAACACGTACCCTAATCCTAACCCGTACACTAAACCGAGCCCTAACCCTAACTCAAACCCTAGCCCTAACCCATACCCTACGCCGTACCCGAACCCCTCCCCGAACCCGTACCCTAAGCCGTACCCTAAGCCTAACCCTAAGCCTAACCCTAACCCTAGGCTACCCTTGACTGCTTCTGCCTCCAATAGATTTCCTAAGCACTAGTGTTTGAAGGAACAGCTTAAAAAGAGAATCCTAATGTGATTTCTTTATAATGGGTGTGTTCCTTATCTTATCCTAGTGTCTAAACTCTTCTCCGTGGCTGGACCCCCAAATAATATTCCTTTACGTGCTAAGGGGTATCTAGAGAGTGGGATAGGTTTAATAACTACCCTAACCCTAATGCGTACCCTAACCCTAACCCCTACCCTAACCCTAACACGTACCCTAATCCTAACCCGTACCCTAAACCGAGCCCTAACCCTAACACAAAACCTAACCCTAACCCTAACCCATACCCTACGCCGTACCCGAACCCCTCCCCGAACCCCTACCCTAAGCCGTACCCTAAGCCTAACCCTAAGCCTAACCCTAACCCTAGGCTACCCTTGACTGCTTCTGCCTCCAATAGATTTCCTAAGCACTAGTGTTTTAAGGAACGGCTTAAAAACAGAATCCTAATGTGATTTCTTTATAATGGGTGTGTTCCTTATCTTATCCTAGTGTCTAAACTCTTCTCCATGGCTGGACCCGCAAATAATATTCCTTTACGTGCTAAGGGGTATCTAGAGAGTGGGATAGGTTTACTAACTACCCTAACCTAATGCGTACCCTAACCCTAACCCCTACCCTAACCCTAACACGTACCCTAATCCTAACCCGTACCCTAAACCGAGCCCTAACCCTAACACGAACCCTAACCCTAACCCTAACCCATACCCTACGCCGTACCCGAACCCCTCCCCGAACCCCTACCCTAAGCCGTACCCTAACCCTAACCCTAAGCCTAACCCTAACCCTAGGCTACCCTTGACTGCTTCTGCCTCCAATAGATTTCCTAAGCACTAGTGTTTTAAGGAACAACTTAAAAAGAGAATCCTAATGTGATTTGTTTATAATGTATGTGTTCCTTATTTTATCCTAGTGTCTAAACTCTTCTCCATGGCTGGACCCGCAAATAATATTCCTTTACGTGCTAAGGGGTATCTAGAGAGTGGGATAGGTTTAATAACTACCCTAACCCTAACGCGTACCCTAACCCTAACCCCTACCCTAACCCTAACACGTACCCTAATCCTAACCCGTACCCTGAACCGAGCCCTAACCCTAACACTAACCCTAACCCTAACCCTAACCCATACCCTACGCCATACCCGAACCCCTCCCCGAACCCGTACCCTAAGCCGTACCCTAAGCCTAACCCTAAGCCTAACCCTAACCCTTGGCTACCCTTGACTGCTTCTGCCTCCAATAGATTTCCTAAGCACTAGTGTTTGAAGGAACAGCTTAAAAAGAGAATCCTAATGTGATTTCTTTATAATGGGTGTGTTCCTTATCTTATCCTAGTGTCTAAACTCTTCTCCATGGCTGGACCCACAAATAATATTCCTTTACGTGCTAAGGGGTATCTAGAGAGTGGGATAGGTTTAATAACTACCCTAACCCTAACGCGTACCCTAACCCTAACCCCTACCCTAACCCTAACACGTACCCTAATCCTAACCCGTACACTAAACCGAGCCCTAACCCTAACTCAAACCCTAACCCTAACCCATACCCTACGCCGTACCCGAACCCCTCCCCGAACCCGTACCCTAAGCCGTACCCTAAGCCTAACCCTAAGCCTAACCCTAACCCTAGGCTACCCTTGACTGCTTCTGCCTCCAATAGATTTCCTAAGCACTAGTGTTTGAAGGAACAGCTTAAAAAGAGAATCCTAATGTGATTTCTTTATAATGGGTGTGTTCCTTATCTTATCCTAGTGTCTAAACTCTTCTCCATGGCTGGACCCCCAAATAATATTCCTTTACGTGCTAAGGGGTATCTAGAGAGTGGGATAGGTTTAATAACTACCCTAACCCTAATGCGTACCCTAACCCTAACCCCTACCCTAACCCTAACACGTACCCTAATCCTAACCCGTACCCTAAACCGAGCCCTAACCCTAACACAAACCCTAACCCTAACCCTAACCCATACCCTACGCCGTACCCGAACCCCTCCCCGAACCCCTACCCTAAGCCGTACCCTAACCCTAACCCTAAGCCTAACCCTAACCCTAGGCTACCCTTGACTGCTTCTGCCTCCAATAGATTTCCTAAGCACTAGTGTTTGAAGGAACAGCTTAAAAAGAGAATCCTAATGTGATTTCTTTATAATGGGTGTGTTCCTTATCTTATCCTAGTGTCTAAACTCTTCTCCATGGCTGGACCCCCAAATAATATTCCTTTACGTGCTAAGGGGTATCTAGAGAGTGGGATAGGTTTAATAACTACCCTAACCCTAATGCGTACCCTAACCCTAACCCCTACCCTAACCCTAACACGTACCCTAATCCTAACCCGTACCCTAAACCGAGCCCTAACCCTAACACAAACCCTAACCCTAACCCTAACCCATACCCTACGCCGTACCCGAACCCCTCCCCGAACCCCTACCCTAAGCCGTACCCTAACCCTAACCCTAAGCCTAACCCTAACCCTAGGCTACCCTTGACTGCTTCTGCCTCCAATAGATTTCCTAAGCACTAGTGTTTGAAGGAACAGCTTAAAAAGAGAATCCTAATGTGATTTCTTTATAATGTATGTGTTCCTTATTTTATCCTAGTGTCTAAACTCTTCTCCATGGCTGGACCCGCAAATAATATTCCTTTACGTGCTAAGGGGTATCTAGAGAGTGGGATAGGTTTAATAACTACCCTAACCCTAACGCGTACCCTAACCCTAACCCCTACCCTAACCCTAACACGTACCCTAATCCTAACCCGTACCCTGAACCGAGCCCTAACCCTAACACTAACCCTAAACCTAACACTAACCCATACCCTACACCGTACCCGAACCCCTCCCCGAACCCGTACCCTAAGCCGTACCCTAAGCCTAACCCTAAGCCTAACCCTAACCCTAGGCTACCCTTGACTGCTTCTGCCTCCAACAGATTTCCTAAGCACTAATGTTTGAAGGAACAGCTTAAAAAGAGAATCCTAATGTGATTTCTTTATAATGGCTGTGTTCCTTATCTTATCCTAGTGTCTAAACTCTTCTCCATGGCTGGACCCCCAAATAATATTCCTTTACGTGCTAAGGGGTATCTAGAGAGTGGGATAGGTTTAATAACTACCCTAACCCTAACGCGTACCCTAACCCTAACCCCTACCCTAACCCTAAAACGTACCCTAATCCTAAACCGTACACTAAACCGAGCCCTAACCCTAACTCAAACCCTAACCCTAACCCATACCCTACGCCGTACCCGAACCCCTCCCCGAACCCGTACCCTAAGCCGTACCCTAAGCCTAACCCTAAGCCTAACCCTAACCCTAGGCTACCCTTGACTGCTTCTGCCTCCAATAGATTTCCTAAGCACTAGTGTTTGAAGGAACAGCTTAAAAAGAGAATCCTAATGTGATTTCTTTATAATGGGTGTGTTCCTTATCTTATCCTAGTGTCTAAACTCTTCTCCATGGCTGGACCCCCAAATAATATTCCTTTACGTGCTAAGGGGTATCTAGAGAGTGGGATAGGTTTAATAACTACCCTAACCCTAACGCGTACCCTAACCCTAACCCCTACCCTAACCCTAACACGTACCCTAATCCTAACCCGTACACTAAACCGAGCCCTAACCCTAACTCAAACCCTAACCCTAACCCATACCCTACGCCGTACCCGAACCCCTCCCCGAACCCGTACCCTAAGCCGTACCCTAAGCCTAACCCTAAGCCTAACCCTAACCCTAGGCTACCCTTGACTGCTTCTGCCTCCAATAGATTTCCTAAGCACTAGTGTTTGAAGGAACAGCTTAAAAAGAGAATCCTAATGTGATTTCTTTATAATGGGTGTGTTCCTTATCTTATCCTAGTGTCTAAACTCTTCTCCATGGCTGGACCCCCAAATAATATTCCTTTACGTGCTAAGGGGTATCTAGAGAGTGGGATAGGTTTAATAACTACCCTAACACTAACACGTACCCTAACCCTAACCCCTACCCTAACCCTAACACGTACCCTAATCCTAACCCGTACCCTGAACCGAGCCGTAACCCTAAGACTAACCCTAACCCTAACCCTAACCCATACCCTACGCCGTACCCGAACCCCTCCCCGAACCCGTACCCTAAGCCGTACCCTAAGCCTAACCCTAAGCCTAACCCTAACCCTAGGCTACCCTTGACTGCTTCTGCCTCCAATAGATTTCCTAAGCACTAGTGTTTTAAGGAACGGCTTAAAAACAGAATCCTAATGTGATTTCTTTATAATGGGTGTGTTCCTTATCTTATCCTAGTGTCTAAACTCTTCTCCATGGCTGGACCCGCAAATAATATTCCTTTACGTGCTAAGGGGTATCTAGAGAGTGGGATAGGTTTACTAACTACCCTAACCTAATGCGTACCCTAACCCTAACCCCTACCCTAACCCTAACACGTACCCTAATCCTAACCCGTACCCTAAACCGAGCCCTAACCCTAACACGAACCCTAACCCTAACCCTAACCCATACCCTACGCCGTACCCGAACCCCTCCCCGAACCCCTACCCTAAGCCGTACCCTAACCCTAACCCTAAGCCTAACCCTAACCCTAGGCTACCCTTGACTGCTTCTGCCTCCAATAGATTTCCTAAGCACTAGTGTTTTAAGGAACAACTTAAAAAGAGAATCCTAATGTGATTTGTTTATAATGTATGTGTTCCTTATTTTATCCTAGTGTCTAAACTCTTCTCCATGGCTGGACCCGCAAATAATATTCCTTTACGTGCTAAGGGGTATCTAGAGAGTGGGATAGGTTTAATAACTACCCTAACCCTAACGCGTACCCTAACCCTAACCCCTACCCTAACCCTAACACGTACCCTAATCCTAACCCGTACCCTGAACCGAGCCCTAACCCTAACACTAACCCTAACCCTAACCCTAACCCATACCCTACGCCATACCCGAACCCCTCCCCGAACCCGTACCCTAAGCCGTACCCTAAGCCTAACCCTAAGCCTAACCCTAACCCTTGGCTACCCTTGACTGCTTCTGCCTCCAATAGATTTCCTAAGCACTAGTGTTTGAAGGAACAGCTTAAAAAGAGAATCCTAATGTGATTTCTTTATAATGGGTGTGTTCCTTATCTTATCCTAGTGTCTAAACTCTTCTCCATGGCTGGACCCACAAATAATATTCCTTTACGTGCTAAGGGGTATCTAGAGAGTGGGATAGGTTTAATAACTACCCTAACCCTAACGCGTACCCTAACCCTAACCCCTACCCTAACCCTAACACGTACCCTAATCCTAACCCGTACACTAAACCGAGCCCTAACCCTAACTCAAACCCTAGCCCTAACCCATACCCTACGCCGTACCCGAACCCCTCCCCGAACCCGTACCCTAAGCCGTACCCTAAGCCTAACCCTAAGCCTAACCCTAACCCTAGGCTACCCTTGACTGCTTCTGCCTCCAATAGATTTCCTAAGCACTAGTGTTTGAAGGAACAGCTTAAAAAGAGAATCCTAATGTGATTTCTTTATAATGGGTGTGTTCCTTATCTTATCCTAGTGTCTAAACTCTTCTCCGTGGCTGGACCCCCAAATAATATTCCTTTACGTGCTAAGGGGTATCTAGAGAGTGGGATAGGTTTAATAACTACCCTAACCCTAATGCGTACCCTAACCCTAACCCCTACCCTAACCCTAACACGTACCCTAATCCTAACCCGTACCCTAAACCGAGCCCTAACCCTAACACAAAACCTAACCCTAACCCTAACCCATACCCTACGCCGTACCCGAACCCCTCCCCGAACCCCTACCCTAAGCCGTACCCTAAGCCTAACCCTAAGCCTAACCCTAACCCTAGGCTACCCTTGACTGCTTCTGCCTCCAATAGATTTCCTAAGCACTAGTGTTTTAAGGAACGGCTTAAAAACAGAATCCTAATGTGATTTCTTTATAATGGGTGTGTTCCTTATCTTATCCTAGTGTCTAAACTCTTCTCCATGGCTGGACCCGCAAATAATATTCCTTTACGTGCTAAGGGGTATCTAGAGAGTGGGATAGGTTTAATAACTACCCTAACCCTAATGCGTACCCTAACCCTAACCCCTACCCTAACCCTAACACGTACCCTAATCCTAACCCGTACCCTAAACCGAGCCCTAACCCTAACACGAACCCTAACCCTAACCCTAACCCATACCCTACGCCGTACCCGAACCCCTCCCCGAACCCCTACCCTAAGCCGTACCCTAACCCTAACCCTAAGCCTAACCCTAACCCTAGGCTACCCTTGACTGCTTCTGCCTCCAATAGATTTCCTAAGCACTAGTGTTTTAAGGAACAACTTAAAAAGAGAATCCTAATGTGATTTGTTTATAATGTATGTGTTCCTTATTTTATCCTAGTGTCTAAACTCTTCTCCATGGCTGGACCCGCAAATAATATTCCTTTACGTGCTAAGGGGTATCTAGAGAGTGGGATAGGTTTAATAACTACCCTAACCCTAACGCGTACCCTAACCCTAACCCCTACCCTAACCCTAACACGTACCCTAATCCTAACCCGTACCCTGAACCGAGCCCTAACCCTAACACTAACCCTAACCCTAACCCTAACCCATACCCTACGCCATACCCGAACCCCTCCCCGAACCCGTACCCTAAGCCGTACCCTAAGCCTAACCCTAAGCCTAACCCTAACCCTTGGCTACCCTTGACTGCTTCTGCCTCCAATAGATTTCCTAAGCACTAGTGTTTGAAGGAACAGCTTAAAAAGAGAATCCTAATGTGATTTCTTTATAATGGGTGTGTTCCTTATCTTATCCTAGTGTCTAAACTCTTCTCCATGGCTGGACCCACAAATAATATTCCTTTACGTGCTAAGGGGTATCTAGAGAGTGGGATAGGTTTAATAACTACCCTAACCCTAACGCGTACCCTAACCCTAACCCCTACCCTAACCCTAACACGTACCCTAATCCTAACCCGTACACTAAACCGAGCCCTAACCCTAACTCAAACCCTAACCCTAACCCATACCCTACGCCGTACCCGAACCCCTCCCCGAACCCGTACCCTAAGCCGTACCCTAAGCCTAACCCTAAGCCTAACCCTAACCCTAGGCTACCCTTGACTGCTTCTGCCTCCAATAGATTTCCTAAGCACTAGTGTTTGAAGGAACAGCTTAAAAAGAGAATCCTAATGTGATTTCTTTATAATGGGTGTGTTCCTTATCTTATCCTAGTGTCTAAACTCTTCTCCATGGCTGGACCCCCAAATAATATTCCTTTACGTGCTAAGGGGTATCTAGAGAGTGGGATAGGTTTAATAACTACCCTAACCCTAATGCGTACCCTAACCCTAACCCCTACCCTAACCCTAACACGTACCCTAATCCTAACCCGTACCCTAAACCGAGCCCTAACCCTAACACAAACCCTAACCCTAACCCTAACCCATACCCTACGCCGTACCCGAACCCCTCCCCGAACCCCTACCCTAAGCCGTACCCTAACCCTAACCCTAAGCCTAACCCTAACCCTAGGCTACCCTTGACTGCTTCTGCCTCCAATAGATTTCCTAAGCACTAGTGTTTGAAGGAACAGCTTAAAAAGAGAATCCTAATGTGATTTCTTTATAATGGGTGTGTTCCTTATCTTATCCTAGTGTCTAAACTCTTCTCCATGGCTGGACCCCCAAATAATATTCCTTTACGTGCTAAGGGGTATCTAGAGAGTGGGATAGGTTTAATAACTACCCTAACCCTAATGCGTACCCTAACCCTAACCCCTACCCTAACCCTAACACGTACCCTAATCCTAACCCGTACCCTAAACCGAGCCCTAACCCTAACACAAACCCTAACCCTAACCCTAACCCATACCCTACGCCGTACCCGAACCCCTCCCCGAACCCCTACCCTAAGCCGTACCCTAACCCTAACCCTAAGCCTAACCCTAACCCTAGGCTACCCTTGACTGCTTCTGCCTCCAATAGATTTCCTAAGCACTAGTGTTTGAAGGAACAGCTTAAAAAGAGAATCCTAATGTGATTTCTTTATAATGTATGTGTTCCTTATTTTATCCTAGTGTCTAAACTCTTCTCCATGGCTGGACCCGCAAATAATATTCCTTTACGTGCTAAGGGGTATCTAGAGAGTGGGATAGGTTTAATAACTACCCTAACCCTAACGCGTACCCTAACCCTAACCCCTACCCTAACCCTAACACGTACCCTAATCCTAACCCGTACCCTGAACCGAGCCCTAACCCTAACACTAACCCTAAACCTAACACTAACCCATACCCTACACCGTACCCGAACCCCTCCCCGAACCCGTACCCTAAGCCGTACCCTAAGCCTAACCCTAAGCCTAACCCTAACCCTAGGCTACCCTTGACTGCTTCTGCCTCCAACAGATTTCCTAAGCACTAATGTTTGAAGGAACAGCTTAAAAAGAGAATCCTAATGTGATTTCTTTATAATGGCTGTGTTCCTTATCTTATCCTAGTGTCTAAACTCTTCTCCATGGCTGGACCCCCAAATA
This sequence comes from Balaenoptera ricei, assembly GCF_028023285.1. Lineage (NCBI taxonomy): Eukaryota > Metazoa > Chordata > Mammalia > Artiodactyla > Balaenopteridae > Balaenoptera > Balaenoptera ricei. The sequence continues at coordinate 50,893 of NW_026777553.1, forward strand.
ATATTCCTTTACGTGCTAAGGGGTATCTAGAGAGTGGGATAGGTTTAATAACTACCCTAACCCTAACGCGTACCCTAACCCTAACCCCTACCCTAACCCTAAAACGTACCCTAATCCTAAACCGTACACTAAACCGAGCCCTAACCCTAACTCAAACCCTAACCCTAACCCATACCCTACGCCGTACCCGAACCCCTCCCCGAACCCGTACCCTAAGCCGTACCCTAAGCCTAACCCTAAGCCTAACCCTAACCCTAGGCTACCCTTGACTGCTTCTGCCTCCAATAGATTTCCTAAGCACTAGTGTTTGAAGGAACAGCTTAAAAAGAGAATCCTAATGTGATTTCTTTATAATGGGTGTGTTCCTTATCTTATCCTAGTGTCTAAACTCTTCTCCATGGCTGGACCCCCAAATAATATTCCTTTACGTGCTAAGGGGTATCTAGAGAGTGGGATAGGTTTAATAACTACCCTAACCCTAACGCGTACCCTAACCCTAACCCCTACCCTAACCCTAACACGTACCCTAATCCTAACCCGTACACTAAACCGAGCCCTAACCCTAACTCAAACCCTAACCCTAACCCATACCCTACGCCGTACCCGAACCCCTCCCCGAACCCGTACCCTAAGCCGTACCCTAAGCCTAACCCTAAGCCTAACCCTAACCCTAGGCTACCCTTGACTGCTTCTGCCTCCAATAGATTTCCTAAGCACTAGTGTTTGAAGGAACAGCTTAAAAAGAGAATCCTAATGTGATTTCTTTATAATGGGTGTGTTCCTTATCTTATCCTAGTGTCTAAACTCTTCTCCATGGCTGGACCCCCAAATAATATTCCTTTACGTGCTAAGGGGTATCTAGAGAGTGGGATAGGTTTAATAACTACCCTAACACTAACACGTACCCTAACCCTAACCCCTACCCTAACCCTAACACGTACCCTAATCCTAACCCGTACCCTGAACCGAGCCGTAACCCTAAGACTAACCCTAACCCTAACCCTAACCCATACCCTACGCCGTACCCGAACCCCTCCCCGAACCCGTACCCTAAGCCGTACCCTAAGCCTAACCCTAAGCCTAACCCTAACCCTAGGCTACCCTTGACTGCTTCTGCCTCCAATAGATTTCCTAAGCACTAGTGTTTTAAGGAACGGCTTAAAAACAGAATCCTAATGTGATTTCTTTATAATGGGTGTGTTCCTTATCTTATCCTAGTGTCTAAACTCTTCTCCATGGCTGGACCCGCAAATAATATTCCTTTACGTGCTAAGGGGTATCTAGAGAGTGGGATAGGTTTACTAACTACCCTAACCTAATGCGTACCCTAACCCTAACCCCTACCCTAACCCTAACACGTACCCTAATCCTAACCCGTACCCTAAACCGAGCCCTAACCCTAACACGAACCCTAACCCTAACCCTAACCCATACCCTACGCCGTACCCGAACCCCTCCCCGAACCCCTACCCTAAGCCGTACCCTAACCCTAACCCTAAGCCTAACCCTAACCCTAGGCTACCCTTGACTGCTTCTGCCTCCAATAGATTTCCTAAGCACTAGTGTTTTAAGGAACAACTTAAAAAGAGAATCCTAATGTGATTTGTTTATAATGTATGTGTTCCTTATTTTATCCTAGTGTCTAAACTCTTCTCCATGGCTGGACCCGCAAATAATATTCCTTTACGTGCTAAGGGGTATCTAGAGAGTGGGATAGGTTTAATAACTACCCTAACCCTAACGCGTACCCTAACCCTAACCCCTACCCTAACCCTAACACGTACCCTAATCCTAACCCGTACCCTGAACCGAGCCCTAACCCTAACACTAACCCTAACCCTAACCCTAACCCATACCCTACGCCATACCCGAACCCCTCCCCGAACCCGTACCCTAAGCCGTACCCTAAGCCTAACCCTAAGCCTAACCCTAACCCTTGGCTACCCTTGACTGCTTCTGCCTCCAATAGATTTCCTAAGCACTAGTGTTTGAAGGAACAGCTTAAAAAGAGAATCCTAATGTGATTTCTTTATAATGGGTGTGTTCCTTATCTTATCCTAGTGTCTAAACTCTTCTCCATGGCTGGACCCACAAATAATATTCCTTTACGTGCTAAGGGGTATCTAGAGAGTGGGATAGGTTTAATAACTACCCTAACCCTAACGCGTACCCTAACCCTAACCCCTACCCTAACCCTAACACGTACCCTAATCCTAACCCGTACACTAAACCGAGCCCTAACCCTAACTCAAACCCTAGCCCTAACCCATACCCTACGCCGTACCCGAACCCCTCCCCGAACCCGTACCCTAAGCCGTACCCTAAGCCTAACCCTAAGCCTAACCCTAACCCTAGGCTACCCTTGACTGCTTCTGCCTCCAATAGATTTCCTAAGCACTAGTGTTTGAAGGAACAGCTTAAAAAGAGAATCCTAATGTGATTTCTTTATAATGGGTGTGTTCCTTATCTTATCCTAGTGTCTAAACTCTTCTCCGTGGCTGGACCCCCAAATAATATTCCTTTACGTGCTAAGGGGTATCTAGAGAGTGGGATAGGTTTAATAACTACCCTAACCCTAATGCGTACCCTAACCCTAACCCCTACCCTAACCCTAACACGTACCCTAATCCTAACCCGTACCCTAAACCGAGCCCTAACCCTAACACAAACCCTAACCCTAACCCTAACCCATACCCTACGCCGTACCCGAACCCCTCCCCGAACCCCTACCCTAAGCCGTACCCTAACCCTAACCCTAAGCCTAACCCTAACCCTAGGCTACCCTTGACTGCTTCTGCCTCCAATAGATTTCCTAAGCACTAGTGTTTGAAGGAACAGCTTAAAAAGAGAATCCTAATGTGATTTCTTTATAATGGGTGTGTTCCTTATCTTATCCTAGTGTCTAAACTCTTCTCCATGGCTGGACCCCCAAATAATATTCCTTTACGTGCTAAGGGGTATCTAGAGAGTGGGATAGGTTTAATAACTACCCTAACCCTAATGCGTACCCTAACCCTAACCCCTACCCTAACCCTAACACGTACCCTAATCCTAACCCGTACCCTAAACCGAGCCCTAACCCTAACACAAACCCTAACCCTAACCCTAACCCATACCCTACGCCGTACCCGAACCCCTCCCCGAACCCCTACCCTAAGCCGTACCCTAACCCTAACCCTAAGCCTAACCCTAACCCTAGGCTACCCTTGACTGCTTCTGCCTCCAATAGATTTCCTAAGCACTAGTGTTTGAAGGAACAGCTTAAAAAGAGAATCCTAATGTGATTTCTTTATAATGTATGTGTTCCTTATTTTATCCTAGTGTCTAAACTCTTCTCCATGGCTGGACCCGCAAATAATATTCCTTTACGTGCTAAGGGGTATCTAGAGAGTGGGATAGGTTTAATAACTACCCTAACCCTAACGCGTACCCTAACCCTAACCCCTACCCTAACCCTAACACGTACCCTAATCCTAACCCGTACCCTGAACCGAGCCCTAACCCTAACACTAACCCTAAACCTAACACTAACCCATACCCTACACCGTACCCGAACCCCTCCCCGAACCCGTACCCTAAGCCGTACCCTAAGCCTAACCCTAAGCCTAACCCTAACCCTAGGCTACCCTTGACTGCTTCTGCCTCCAACAGATTTCCTAAGCACTAATGTTTGAAGGAACAGCTTAAAAAGAGAATCCTAATGTGATTTCTTTATAATGGCTGTGTTCCTTATCTTATCCTAGTGTCTAAACTCTTCTCCATGGCTGGACCCCCAAATAATATTCCTTTACGTGCTAAGGGGTATCTAGAGAGTGGGATAGGTTTAATAACTACCCTAACCCTAACGCGTACCCTAACCCTAACCCCTACCCTAACCCTAAAACGTACCCTAATCCTAAACCGTACACTAAACCGAGCCCTAACCCTAACTCAAACCCTAACCCTAACCCATACCCTACGCCGTACCCGAACCCCTCCCCGAACCCGTACCCTAAGCCGTACCCTAAGCCTAACCCTAAGCCTAACCCTAACCCTAGGCTACCCTTGACTGCTTCTGCCTCCAATAGATTTCCTAAGCACTAGTGTTTGAAGGAACAGCTTAAAAAGAGAATCCTAATGTGATTTCTTTATAATGGGTGTGTTCCTTATCTTATCCTAGTGTCTAAACTCTTCTCCATGGCTGGACCCCCAAATAATATTCCTTTACGTGCTAAGGGGTATCTAGAGAGTGGGATAGGTTTAATAACTACCCTAACCCTAACGCGTACCCTAACCCTAACCCCTACCCTAACCCTAACACGTACCCTAATCCTAACCCGTACACTAAACCGAGCCCTAACCCTAACTCAAACCCTAACCCTAACCCATACCCTACGCCGTACCCGAACCCCTCCCCGAACCCGTACCCTAAGCCGTACCCTAAGCCTAACCCTAAGCCTAACCCTAACCCTAGGCTACCCTTGACTGCTTCTGCCTCCAATAGATTTCCTAAGCACTAGTGTTTGAAGGAACAGCTTAAAAAGAGAATCCTAATGTGATTTCTTTATAATGGGTGTGTTCCTTATCTTATCCTAGTGTCTAAACTCTTCTCCATGGCTGGACCCCCAAATAATATTCCTTTACGTGCTAAGGGGTATCTAGAGAGTGGGATAGGTTTAATAACTACCCTAACACTAACACGTACCCTAACCCTAACCCCTACCCTAACCCTAACACGTACCCTAATCCTAACCCGTACCCTGAACCGAGCCGTAACCCTAAGACTAACCCTAACCCTAACCCTAACCCATACCCTACGCCGTACCCGAACCCCTCCCCGAACCCGTACCCTAAGCCGTACCCTAAGCCTAACCCTAAGCCTAACCCTAACCCTAGGCTACCCTTGACTGCTTCTGCCTCCAATAGATTTCCTAAGCACTAGTGTTTTAAGGAACGGCTTAAAAACAGAATCCTAATGTGATTTCTTTATAATGGGTGTGTTCCTTATCTTATCCTAGTGTCTAAACTCTTCTCCATGGCTGGACCCGCAAATAATATTCCTTTACGTGCTAAGGGGTATCTAGAGAGTGGGATAGGTTTACTAACTACCCTAACCTAATGCGTACCCTAACCCTAACCCCTACCCTAACCCTAACACGTACCCTAATCCTAACCCGTACCCTAAACCGAGCCCTAACCCTAACACGAACCCTAACCCTAACCCTAACCCATACCCTACGCCGTACCCGAACCCCTCCCCGAACCCCTACCCTAAGCCGTACCCTAACCCTAACCCTAAGCCTAACCCTAACCCTAGGCTACCCTTGACTGCTTCTGCCTCCAATAGATTTCCTAAGCACTAGTGTTTTAAGGAACAACTTAAAAAGAGAATCCTAATGTGATTTGTTTATAATGTATGTGTTCCTTATTTTATCCTAGTGTCTAAACTCTTCTCCATGGCTGGACCCGCAAATAATATTCCTTTACGTGCTAAGGGGTATCTAGAGAGTGGGATAGGTTTAATAACTACCCTAACCCTAACGCGTACCCTAACCCTAACCCCTACCCTAACCCTAACACGTACCCTAATCCTAACCCGTACCCTGAACCGAGCCCTAACCCTAACACTAACCCTAACCCTAACCCTAACCCATACCCTACGCCATACCCGAACCCCTCCCCGAACCCGTACCCTAAGCCGTACCCTAAGCCTAACCCTAAGCCTAACCCTAACCCTAGGCTACCCTTGACTGCTTCTGCCTCCAATAGATTTCCTAAGCACTAGTGTTTGAAGGAACAGCTTAAAAAGAGAATCCTAATGTGATTTCTTTATAATGGGTGTGTTCCTTATCTTATCCTAGTGTCTAAACTCTTCTCCATGGCTGGACCCACAAATAATATTCCTTTACGTGCTAAGGGGTATCTAGAGAGTGGGATAGGTTTAATAACTACCCTAACCCTAACACGTACCCTAACCCTAACCCCTACCCTAACCCTAACACGTACCCTAATCCTAACCCGTACACTAAACCGAGCCCTAACCCTAACTCAAACCCTAGCCCTAACCCATACCCTACGCCGTACCCGAACCCCTCCCCGAACCCGTACCCTAAGCCGTACCCTAAGCCTAACCCTAAGCCTAACCCTAACCCTAGGCTACCCTTGACTGCTTCTGCCTCCAATAGATTTCCTAAGCACTAGTGTTTGAAGGAACAGCTTAAAAAGAGAATCCTAATGTGATTTCTTTATAATGGGTGTGTTCCTTATCTTATCCTAGTGTCTAAACTCTTCTCCGTGGCTGGACCCCCAAATAATATTCCTTTACGTGCTAAGGGGTATCTAGAGAGTGGGATAGGTTTAATAACTACCCTAACCCTAATGCGTACCCTAACCCTAACCCCTACCCTAACCCTAACACGTACCCTAATCCTAACCCGTACCCTAAACCGAGCCCTAACCCTAACACAAAACCTAACCCTAACCCTAACCCATACCCTACGCCGTACCCGAACCCCTCCCCGAACCCCTACCCTAAGCCGTACCCTAACCCTAACCCTAAGCCTAACCCTAACCCTAGGCTACCCTTGACTGCTTCTGCCTCCAATAGATTTCCTAAGCACTAGTGTTTGAAGGAACAGCTTAAAAAGAGAATCCTAATGTGATTTCTTTATAATGGGTGTGTTCCTTATCTTATCCTAGTGTCTAAACTCTTCTCCATGGCTGGACCCCCAAATAATATTCCTTTACGTGCTAAGGGGTATCTAGAGAGTGGGATAGGTTTAATAACTACCCTAACCCTAATGCGTACCCTAACCCTAACCCCTACCCTAACCCTAACACGTACCCTAATCCTAACCCGTACCCTAAACCGAGCCCTAACCCTAACATGAACCCTAACCCTAACCCTAACCCATACCCTACGCCGTACCCGAACCCCTCCCCGAACCCCTACCCTAAGCCATACCCTAACCCTAACCCTAAGCCTAACCCTAACCCTAGGCTACCCTTGACTGCTTCTGCCTCCAATAGATTTCCTAAGCACTAGTGTTTGAAGGAACAGCTTAAAAAGAGAATCCTAATGTGATTTCTTTATAATGTATGTGTTCCTTATTTTATCCTAGTGTCTAAACTCTTCTCCATGGCTGGACCCGCAAATAATATTCCTTTACGTGCTAAGGGGTATCTAGAGAGTGGGATAGGTTTAATAACTACCCTAACCCTAACGCGTACCCTAACCCTAACCCCTACCCTAACCCTAACACGTACCCTAATCCTAACCCGTACCCTGAACCGAGCCCTAACCCTAACACTAACCCTAAACCTAACCCTAACCCATACCCTACACCGTACCCGAACCCCTCCCCAAACCCGTACCCTAAGCCGTACCCTAAGCCTAACCCTAAGCCTAACCCTAACCCTAGGCTACCCTTGACTGCTTCTGCCTCCAACAGATTTCCTAAGCACTAATGTTTGAAGGAACAGCTTAAAAAGAGAATCCTAATGTGATTTCTTTATAATGGCTGTGTTCCTTATCTTATCCTAGTGTCTAAACTCTTCTCCATGGCTGGACCCCCAAATAATATTCCTTTACGTGCTAAGGGGTATGTAGAGAGTGGGATAGGTTTAATAACTACCCTAACCCTAACGCGTACCCTAACCCTAACCCCTACCCTAACCCTAAAACGTACCCTAATCCTAAACCGTACACTAAACCGAGCCCTAACCCTAACTCAAACCCTAACCCTAACCCATACCCTAAGCCGTACCCGAACCCCTCCCCGAACCCGTACCCTAAGCCGTACCCTAAGCCTAACCCTAAGCCTAACCCTAACCCTAGGCTACCCTTGACTGCTTCTGCCTCCAATAGATTTCCTAAGCACTAGTGTTTGAAGGAACAGCTTAAAAAGAGAATCCTAATGTGATTTCTTTATAATGGGTGTGTTCCTTATCTTATCCTAGTGTCTAAACTCTTCTCCATGGCTGGACCCCCAAATAATATTCCTTTACGTGCTAAGGGGTATCTAGAGAGTGGGATAGGTTTAATAACTACCCTAACCCTAACGCGTACCCTAACCCTAACCCCTACCCTAACCCTAACACGTACCCTAATCCTACCCCGTACACTAAACCGAGCCCTAACCCTAACTCAAACCCTAACCCTAACCCATACCCTACGCCGTACCCGAACCCCTCCCCGAACCCGTACCCTAAGCCGTACCCTAAGCCTAACCCTAAGCCTAACCCTAACCCTAGGCTACCCTTGACTGCTTCTGCCTCCAATAGATTTCCTAAGCACTAGTGTTTGAAGGAACAGCTTAAAAAGAGAATCCTAATGTGATTTCTTTATAATGGGTGTGTTCCTTATCTTATCCTAGTGTCTAAACTCTTCTCCATGGCTGGACCCCCAAATAATATTCCTTTACGTGCTAAGGGGTATCTAGAGAGTGGGATAGGTTTAATAACTACCCTAACACTAACACGTACCCTAACCCTAACCCCTACCCTAACCCTAACACGTACCCTAATCCTAACCCGTACCCTGAACCGAGCCGTAACCCTAAGACTAACCCTAACCCTAACCCTAACCCATACCCTACGCCGTACCCGAACCCCTCCCCGAACCCGTACCCTAAGCCGTACCCTAAGCCTAACCCTAAGCCTAACCCTAACCTTAGGCTACCCTTGACTGCTTCTGCCTCCAATAGATTTCCTAAGCACTAGTGTTTTAAGGAACGGCTTAAAAACAGAATCCTAATGTGATTTCTTTATAATGGGTGTGTTCCTTATCTTATCCTAGTGTCTAAACTCTTCTCCATGGCTGGACCCGCAAATAATATTCCTTTACGTGCTAAGGGGTATCTAGAGAGTGGGATAGGTTTAATAACTACCCTAACCCTAACGCGTACCCTAACCCTAACCCCTACCCTAACCCTAACACGTACCCTAATCCTAACCCGTACCCTGAACCGAGCCCTAACCCTAACACTAACCCTAACCCTAACCCTAACCCATACCCTACGCCATACCCGAACCCCTCCCCGAACCCGTACCCTAAGCCGTACCCTAAGCCTAACCCTAAGCCTAACCCTAACCCTTGGCTACCCTTGACTGCTTCTGCCTCCAATAGATTTCCTAAGCACTAGTGTTTGAAGGAACAGCTTAAAAAGAGAATCCTAATGTGATTTCTTTATAATGGGTGTGTTCCTTATCTTATCCTAGTGTCTAAACTCTTCTCCATGGCTGGACCCACAAATAATATTCCTTTACGTGCTAAGGGGTATCTAGAGAGTGGGATAGGTTTAATAACTACCCTAACCCTAACGCGTACCCTAACCCTAACCCCTACCCTAACCCTAACACGTACCCTAATCCTAACCCGTACACTAAACCGAGTCCTAACCCTAACTCAAACCCTAACCCTAACCCATACCCTACGCCGTACCCGAACCCCTCCCCGAACCCGTACCCTAAGCCGTACCCTAAGCCTAACCCTAAGCCTAACCCTAACCCTAGGCTACCCTTGACTGCTTCTGCCTCCAATAGATTTCCTAAGCACTAGTGTTTGAAGGAACAGCTTAAAAAGAGAATCCTAATGTGATTTCTTTATAATGGGTGTGTTCCTTATCTTATCCTAGTGTCTAAACTCTTCTCCATGGCTGGACCCCCAAATAATATTCCTTTACGTGCTAAGGGGTATCTAGAGAGTGGGATAGGTTTAATAACTACCCTAACCCTAATGCGTACCCTAACCCTAACCCCTACCCTAACCCTAACACGTACCCTAATCCTAACCCGTACCCTAAACCGAGCCCTAACCCTAACATGAACCCTAACCCTAACCCTAACCCATACCCTACGCCGTACCCGAACCCCTCCCCGAACCCCTACCCTAAGCCATACCCTAACCCTAACCCTAAGCCTAACCCTAACCCTAGGCTACCCTTGACTGCTTCTGCCTCCAATAGATTTCCTAAGCACTAGTGTTTGAAGGAACAGCTTAAAAAGAGAATCCTAATGTGATTTCTTTATAATGTATGTGTTCCTTATTTTATCCTAGTGTCTAAACTCTTCTCCATGGCTGGACCCGCAAATAATATTCCTTTACGTGCTAAGGGGTATCTAGAGAGTGGGATAGGTTTAATAACTACCCTAACCCTAACGCGTACCCTAACCCTAACCCCTACCCTAACCCTAACACGTACCCTAATCCTAACCCGTACCCTGAACCGAGCCCTAACCCTAACACTAACCCTAAACCTAACCCTAACCCATACCCTACACCGTACCCGAACCCCTCCCCAAACCCGTACCCTAAGCCGTACCCTAAGCCTAACCCTAAGCCTAACCCTAACCCTAGGCTACCCTTGACTGCTTCTGCCTCCATACAGATTTCCTAAGCACTAATGTTTGAAGGAACAGCTTAAAAAGAGAATTCTAATGTGATTTCTTTATAATGGCTGTGTTCCTTATCTTATCCTAGTGTCTAAACTCTTCTCCATGGCTGGACCCCCAAATAATATTCCTTTACGTGCTAAGGGGTATCTAGAGAGTGGGATAGGTTTAATAACTACCCTAACCCTAACGCGTACCCTAACCCTAACCCCTACCCTAACCCTAAAACGTACCCTAATCCTAAACCGTACACTAAACCGAGCCCTAACCCTAACTCAAACCCTAACCCTAACCCATACCCTACGCCGTACCCGAACCCCTCCCCGAACCCGTACCCTAAGCCGTACCCTAAGCCTAACCCTAAGCCTAACCCTAAGCCTAACCCTAACCCTAGGCTACCCTTGACTGCTTCTGCCTCCAATAGATTTTCTAAGCACTAGTGTTTTAAGGAACGGCTTAAAAAGAGAATCTTAATGTGATTTCTTTATAATGGGTGTGTTCCTTATCTTATCCTAGTGTCTAAACTCTTCTCCATGGCTGGACGCCCAAATAATATTCCTTTACGTGCTAAGGGGTATCTAGAGAGTGGGATAGGTTTAATAACTACCCTAACCCTAACACGTACCCTAACCCTAACCCCTACCCTAACCCTAACACGTACCCTAATCCTAACCCGTACACTAAACCGAGCCCTAACCCTAACTCAAACCCTAACCCTAACCCATACCCTACGCCGTACCCGAACCCCTCCCCGAACCCGTACCCTAAGCCGTACCCTAAGCCTAACCCTAAGCCTAACCCTAACCCTAGGCTACCCTTGACTGCTTCTGCCTCCAATAGATTTCCTAAGCACTAGTGTTTGAAGGAACAGCTTAAAAAGAGAATCCTAATGTGATTTCTTTATAATGGGTGTGTTCCTTATCTTATCCTAGTGTCTAAACTCTTCTCCATGGCTGGACCCCCAAATAATATTCCTTTACGTGCTAAGGGGTATCTAGAGAGTGGGATAGGTTTAATAACTACCCTAACACTAACACGTACCCTAACCCTAACCCCTACCCTAACCCTAACACGTACCCTAATCCTAACCCGTACCCTGAACCGAGCCGTAACCCTAAGACTAACCCTAACCCTAACCCTAACCCATACCCTACGCCGTACCCGAACCCCTCCCCGAACCCGTACCCTAAGCCGTACCCTAAGCCTAACCCTAAGCCTAACCCTAACCCTAGGCTACCCTTGACTGCTTCTGCCTCCAATAGATTTCCTAAGCACTAGTGTTTTAAGGAACGGCTTAAAAACAGAATCCTAATGTGATTTCTTTATAATGGGTGTGTTCCTTATCTTATCCTAGTGTCTAAACTCTTCTCCATGGCTGGACCCGCAAATAATATTCCTTTACGTGCTAAGGGGTATCTAGAGAGTGGGATAGGTTTACTAACTACCCTAACCTAATGCGTACCCTAACCCTAACCCCTACCCTAACCCTAACACGTACCCTAATCCTAACCCGTACCCTAAACCGAGCCCTAACCCTAACACGAACCCTAACCCTAACCCTAACCCATACCCTACGCCGTACCCGAACCCCTCCCCGAACCCCTACCCTAAGCCGTACCCTAACCCTAACCCTAAGCCTAACCCTAACCCTAGGCTACCCTTGACTGCTTCTGCCTCCAATAGATTTCCTAAGCACTAGTGTTTTAAGGAACAACTTAAAAAGAGAATCCTAATGTGATTTGTTTATAATGTATGTGTTCCTTATTTTATCCTAGTGTCTAAACTCTTCTCCATGGCTGGACCCGCAAATAATATTCCTTTACGTGCTAAGGGGTATCTAGAGAGTGGGATAGGTTTAATAACTACCCTAACCCTAACGCGTACCCTAACCCTAACCCCTACCCTAACCCTAACACGTACCCTAATCCTAACCCGTACACTAAACCGAGCCCTAACCCTAACTCAAACCCTAACCCTAACCCATACCCTACGCCGTACCCGAACCCCTCCCCGAACCCGTACCCTAAGCCGTACCCTAAGCCTAACCCTAAGCCTAACCCTAACCCTAGGCTACCCTTGACTGCTTCTGCCTCCAATAGATTTCCTAAGCACTAGTGTTTGAAGGAACAGCTTAAAAAGAGAATCCTAATGTGATTTCTTTATAATGGGTGTGTTCCTTATCTTATCCTAGTGTCTAAACTCTTCTCCATGGCTGGACCCCCAAATAATATTCCTTTACGTGCTAAGGGGTATCTAGAGAGTGGGATAGGTTTAATAACTACCCTAACCCTAATGCGTACCCTAACCCTAACCCCTACCCTAACCCTAACACGTACCCTAATCCTAACCCGTACCCTAAACCGAGCCCTAACCCTAACACAAACCCTAACCCTAACCCTAACCCATACCCTACGCCGTACCCGAACCCCTCCCCGAACCCCTACCCTAAGCCGTACCCTAACCCTAACCCTAAGCCTAACCCTAACCCTAGGCTACCCTTGACTGCTTCTGCCTCCAATAGATTTCCTAAGCACTAGTGTTTGAAGGAACAGCTTAAAAAGAGAATCCTAATGTGATTTCTTTATAATGGGTGTGTTCCTTATCTTATCCTAGTGTCTAAACTCTTCTCCATGGCTGGACCCCCAAATAATATTCCTTTACGTGCTAAGGGGTATCTAGAGAGTGGGATAGGTTTAATAACTACCCTAACCCTAATGCGTACCCTAACCCTAACCCCTACCCTAACCCTAACACGTACCCTAATCCTAACCCGTACCCTAAACCGAGCCCTAACCCTAACATGAACCCTAACCCTAACCCTAACCCATACCCTACGCCGTACCCGAACCCCTCCCCGAACCCCTACCCTAAGCCATACCCTAACCCTAACCCTAAGCCTAACCCTAACCCTAGGCTACCCTTGACTGCTTCTGCCTCCAATAGATTTCCTAAGCACTAGTGTTTGAAGGAACAGCTTAAAAAGAGAATCCTAATGTGATTTCTTTATAATGGGTGTGTTCCTTATCTTATCCTAGTGTCTAAACTCTTCTCCATGGCTGGACCCCCAAATAATATTCCTTTACGTGCTAAGGGGTATCTAGAGAGTGGGATAGGTTTAATAACTACCCTAACACTAACACGTACCCTAACCCTAACCCCTACCCTAACCCTAACACGTACCCTAATCCTAACCCGTACCCTGAACCGAGCCGTAACCCTAAGACTAACCCTAACCCTAACCCTAACCCATACCCTACGCCGTACCCGAACCCCTCCCCGAACCCGTACCCTAAGCCGTACCCTAAGCCTAACCCTAAGCCTAACCCTAACCCTAGGCTACCCTTGACTGCTTCTGCCTCCAATAGATTTCCTAAGCACTAGTGTTTTAAGGAACGGCTTAAAAACAGAATCCTAATGTGATTTCTTTATAATGGGTGTGTTCCTTATCTTATCCTAGTGTCTAAACTCTTCTCCATGGCTGGACCCGCAAATAATATTCCTTTACGTGCTAAGGGGTATCTAGAGAGTGGGATAGGTTTACTAACTACCCTAAGCTAATGCGTACCCTAACCCTAACCCCTACCCTAACCCTAACACGTACCCTAATCCTAACCCGTACCCTAAACCGAGCCCTAACCCTAACACGAACCCTAACCCTAACCCTAACCCATACCCTACGCCGTACCCGAACCCCTCCCCGAACCCCTACCCTAAGCCGTACCCTAACCCTAACCCTAAGCCTAACCCTAACCCTAGGCTACCCTTGACTGCTTCTGCCTCCAATAGATTTCCTAAGCACTAGTGTTTTAAGGAACAACTTAAAAAGAGAATCCTAATGTGATTTGTTTATAATGTATGTGTTCCTTATTTTATCCTAGTGTCTAAACTCTTCTCCATGGCTGGACCCGCAAATAATATTCCTTTACGTGCTAAGGGGTATCTAGAGAGTGGGATAGGTTTAATAACTACCCTAACCCTAACGCGTACCCTAACCCTAACCCCTACCCTAACCCTAACACGTACCCTAATCCTAACCCGTACCCTGAACCGAGCCCTAACCCTAACACTAACCCTAACCCTAACCCTAACCCATACCCTACGCCATACCCGAACCCCTCCCCGAACCCGTACCCTAAGCCGTACCCTAAGCCTAACCCTAAGCCTAACCCTAACCCTTGGCTACCCTTGACTGCTTCTGCCTCCAATAGATTTCCTAAGCACTAGTGTTTGAAGGAACAGCTTAAAAAGAGAATCCTAATGTGATTTCTTTATAATGGGTGTGTTCCTTATCTTATCCTAGTGTCTAAACTCTTCTCCATGGCTGGACCCACAAATAATATTCCTTTACGTGCTAAGGGGTATCTAGAGAGTGGGATAGGTTTAATAACTACCCTAACCCTAATGCGTACCCTAACCCTAACCCCTACCCTAACCCTAACACGTACCCTAATCCTAACCCGTACCCTAAACCGAGCCCTAACCCTAACATGAACCCTAACCCTAACCCTAACCCATACCCTACGCCGTACCCGAACCCCTCCCCGAACCCCTACCCTAAGCCATACCCTAACCCTAACCCTAAGCCTAACCCTAACCCTAGGCTACCCTTGACTGCTTCTGCCTCCAATAGATTTCCTAAGCACTAGTGTTTGAAGGAACAGCTTAAAAAGAGAATCCTAATGTGATTTCTTTATAATGTATGTGTTCCTTATTTTATCCTAGTGTCTAAACTCTTCTCCATGGCTGGAACCGCAAATAATATTCCTTTACGTGCTAAGGGGTATCTAGAGAGTGGGATAGGTTTAATAACTACCCTAACCCTAACGCGTACCCTAACCCTAACCCCTACCCTAACCCTAACACGTACCCTAATCCTAACCCGTACCCTGAACCGAGCCCTAACCCTAACACTAACCCTAAACCTAACCCTAACCCATACCCTACACCGTACCCGAACCCCTCCCCAAACCCGTACCCTAAGCCGTACCCTAAGCCTAACCCTAAGCCTAACCCTAACCCTAGGCTACCCTTGACTGCTTCTGCCTCCAACAGATTTCCTAAGCACTAATGTTTGAAGGAACAGCTTAAAAAGAGAATCCTAATGTGATTTCTTTATAATGGCTGTGTTCCTTATCTTATCCTAGTGTCTAAACTCTTCTCCATGGCTGGACCCCCAAATAATATTCCTTTACGTGCTAAGGGGTATCTAGAGAGTGGGATAGGTTTAATAACTACCCTAACCCTAACGCGTACCCTAACCCTAACCCCTACCCTAACCCTAAAACGTACCCTAATCCTAAACCGTACACTAAACCGAGCCCTAACCCTAACTCAAACCCTAACCCTAACCCATACCCTACGCCGTACCCGAACCCCTCCCCGAACCCGTACCCTAAGCCGTACCCTAAGCCTAACCCTAAGCCTAACCCTAACCCTAGGCTACCCTTGACTGCTTCTGCCTCCAATAGATTTCCTAAGCACTAGTGTTTGAAGGAACAGCTTAAAAAGAGAATCCTAATGTGATTTCTTTATAATGGGTGTGTTCCTTATCTTATCCTAGTGTCTAAACTCTTCTCCATGGCTGGACCCCCAAATAATATTCCTTTACGTGCTAAGGGGTATCTAGAGAGTGGGATAGGTTTAATAACTACCCTAACCCTAACGCGTACCCTAACCCTAACCCCTACCCTAACCCTAACACGTACCCTAATCCTAACCCGTACACTAAACCGAGCCCTAACCCTAACTCAAACCCTAACCCTAACCCATACCCTACGCCGTACCCGAACCCCTCCCCGAACCCGTACCCTAAGCCGTACCCTAAGCCTAACCCTAAGCCTAACCCTAACCCTAGGCTACCCTTGACTGCTTCTGCCTCCAATAGATTTCCTAAGCACTAGTGTTTGAAGGAACAGCTTAAAAAGAGAATCCTAATGTGATTTCTTTATAATGGGTGTGTTCCTTATCTTATCCTAGTGTCTAAACTCTTCTCCATGGCTGGACCCCCAAATAATATTCCTTTACGTGCTAAGGGGTATCTAGAGAGTGGGATAGGTTTAATAACTACCCTAACACTAACACGTACCCTAACCCTAACCCCTACCCTAACCCTAACACGTACCCTAATCCTAACCCGTACCCTGAACCGAGCCGTAACCCTAAGACTAACCCTAACCCTAACCCTAACCCATACCCTACGCCGTACCCGAACCCCTCCCCGAACCCGTACCCTAAGCCGTACCCTAAGCCTAACCCTAAGCCTAACCCTAACCCTAGGCTACCCTTGACTGCTTCTGCCTCCAATAGATTTCCTAAGCACTAGTGTTTTAAGGAACGGCTTAAAAACAGAATCCTAATGTGATTTCTTTATAATGGGTGTGTTCCTTATCTTATCCTAGTGTCTAAACTCTTCTCCATGGCTGGACCCGCAAATAATATTCCTTTACGTGCTAAGGGGTATCTAGAGAGTGGGATAGGTTTAATAACTACCCTAACCCTAACGCGTACCCTAACCCTAACCCCTACCCTAACCCTAACACGTACCCTAATCCTAACCCGTACCCTGAACCGAGCCCTAACCCTAACACTAACCCTAACCCTAACCCTAACCCATACCCTACGCCATACCCGAACCCCTCCCCGAACCCGTACCCTAAGCCGTACCCTAAGCCTAACCCTAAGCCTAACCCTAACCCTTGGCTACCCTTGACTGCTTCTGCCTCCAATAGATTTCCTAAGCACTAGTGTTTGAAGGAACAGCTTAAAAAGAGAATCCTAATGTGATTTCTTTATAATGGGTGTGTTCCTTATCTTATCCTAGTGTCTAAACTCTTCTCCATGGCTGGACCCACAAATAATATTCCTTTACGTGCTAAGGGGTATCTAGAGAGTGGGATAGGTTTAATAACTACCCTAACCCTAACGCGTACCCTAACCCTAACCCCTACCCTAACCCTAACACGTACCCTAATCCTAACCCGTACACTAAACCGAGTCCTAACCCTAACTCAAACCCTAACCCTAACCCATACCCTACGCCGTACCCGAACCCCTCCCCGAACCCGTACCCTAAGCCGTACCCTAAGCCTAACCCTAAGCCTAACCCTAACCCTAGGCTACCCTTGACTGCTTCTGCCTCCAATAGATTTCCTAAGCACTAGTGTTTGAAGGAACAGCTTAAAAAGAGAATCCTAATGTGATTTCTTTATAATGGGTGTGTTCCTTATCTTATCCTAGTGTCTAAACTCTTCTCCATGGCTGGACCCCCAAATAATATTCCTTTACGTGCTAAGGGGTATCTAGAGAGTGGGATAGGTTTAATAACTACCCTAACCCTAATGCGTACCCTAACCCTAACCCCTACCCTAACCCTAACACGTACCCTAATCCTAACCCGTACCCTAAACCGAGCCCTAACCCTAACATGAACCCTAACCCTAACCCTAACCCATACCCTACGCCGTACCCGAACCCCTCCCCGAACCCCTACCCTAAGCCATACCCTAACCCTAACCCTAAGCCTAACCCTAACCCTAGGCTACCCTTGACTGCTTCTGCCTCCAATAGATTTCCTAAGCACTAGTGTTTGAAGGAACAGCTTAAAAAGAGAATCCTAATGTGATTTCTTTATAATGTATGTGTTCCTTATTTTATCCTAGTGTCTAAACTCTTCTCCATGGCTGGACCCGCAAATAATATTCCTTTACGTGCTAAGGGGTATCTAGAGAGTGGGATAGGTTTAATAACTACCCTAACCCTAACGCGTACCCTAACCCTAACCCCTACCCTAACCCTAACACGTACCCTAATCCTAACCCGTACCCTGAACCGAGCCCTAACCCTAACACTAACCCTAAACCTAACCCTAACCCATACCCTACACCGTACCCGAACCCCTCCCCAAACCCGTACCCTAAGCCGTACCCTAAGCCTAACCCTAAGCCTAACCCTAACCCTAGGCTACCCTTGACTGCTTCTGCCTCCATACAGATTTCCTAAGCACTAATGTTTGAAGGAACAGCTTAAAAAGAGAATTCTAATGTGATTTCTTTATAATGGCTGTGTTCCTTATCTTATCCTAGTGTCTAAACTCTTCTCCATGGCTGGACCCCCAAATAATATTCCTTTACGTGCTAAGGGGTATCTAGAGAGTGGGATAGGTTTAATAACTACCCTAACCCTAACGCGTACCCTAACCCTAACCCCTACCCTAACCCTAAAACGTACCCTAATCCTAAACCGTACACTAAACCGAGCCCTAACCCTAACTCAAACCCTAACCCTAACCCATACCCTACGCCGTACCCGAACCCCTCCCCGAACCCGTACCCTAAGCCGTACCCTAAGCCTAACCCTAAGCCTAACCCTAAGCCTAACCCTAACCCTAGGCTACCCTTGACTGCTTCTGCCTCCAATAGATTTTCTAAGCACTAGTGTTTTAAGGAACGGCTTAAAAAGAGAATCTTAATGTGATTTCTTTATAATGGGTGTGTTCCTTATCTTATCCTAGTGTCTAAACTCTTCTCCATGGCTGGACGCCCAAATAATATTCCTTTACGTGCTAAGGGGTATCTAGAGAGTGGGATAGGTTTAATAACTACCCTAACCCTAACACGTACCCTAACCCTAACCCCTACCCTAACCCTAACACGTACCCTAATCCTAACCCGTACACTAAACCGAGCCCTAACCCTAACTCAAACCCTAACCCTAACCCATACCCTACGCCGTACCCGAACCCCTCCCCGAACCCGTACCCTAAGCCGTACCCTAAGCCTAACCCTAAGCCTAACCCTAACCCTAGGCTACCCTTGACTGCTTCTGCCTCCAATAGATTTCCTAAGCACTAGTGTTTGAAGGAACAGCTTAAAAAGAGAATCCTAATGTGATTTCTTTATAATGGGTGTGTTCCTTATCTTATCCTAGTGTCTAAACTCTTCTCCATGGCTGGACCCCCAAATAATATTCCTTTACGTGCTAAGGGGTATCTAGAGAGTGGGATAGGTTTAATAACTACCCTAACACTAACACGTACCCTAACCCTAACCCCTACCCTAACCCTAACACGTACCCTAATCCTAACCCGTACCCTGAACCGAGCCGTAACCCTAAGACTAACCCTAACCCTAACCCTAACCCATACCCTACGCCGTACCCGAACCCCTCCCCGAACCCGTACCCTAAGCCGTACCCTAAGCCTAACCCTAAGCCTAACCCTAACCCTAGGCTACCCTTGACTGCTTCTGCCTCCAATAGATTTCCTAAGCACTAGTGTTTTAAGGAACGGCTTAAAAACAGAATCCTAATGTGATTTCTTTATAATGGGTGTGTTCCTTATCTTATCCTAGTGTCTAAACTCTTCTCCATGGCTGGACCCGCAAATAATATTCCTTTACGTGCTAAGGGGTATCTAGAGAGTGGGATAGGTTTACTAACTACCCTAACCTAATGCGTACCCTAACCCTAACCCCTACCCTAACCCTAACACGTACCCTAATCCTAACCCGTACCCTAAACCGAGCCCTAACCCTAACACGAACCCTAACCCTAACCCTAACCCATACCCTACGCCGTACCCGAACCCCTCCCCGAACCCCTACCCTAAGCCGTACCCTAACCCTAACCCTAAGCCTAAACCTAACCCTAGGCTACCCTTGACTGCTTCTGCCTCCAATAGATTTCCTAAGCACTAGTGTTTTAAGGAACAACTTAAAAAGAGAATCCTAATGTGATTTGTTTATAATGTATGTGTTCCTTATTTTATCCTAGTGTCTAAACTCTTCTCCATGGCTGGACCCGCAAATAATATTCCTTTACGTGCTAAGGGGTATCTAGAGAGTGGGATAGGTTTAATAACTACCCTAACCCTAACGCGTACCCTAACCCTAACCCCTACCCTAACCCTAACACGTACCCTAATCCTAACCCGTACACTAAACCGAGCCCTAACCCTAACTCAAACCCTAACCCTAACCCATACCCTACGCCGTACCCGAACCCCTCCCCGAACCCGTACCCTAAGCCGTACCCTAAGCCTAACCCTAAGCCTAACCCTAACCCTAGGCTACCCTTGACTGCTTCTGCCTCCAATAGATTTCCTAAGCACTAGTGTTTGAAGGAACAGCTTAAAAAGAGAATCCTAATGTGATTTCTTTATAATGGGTGTGTTCCTTATCTTATCCTAGTGTCTAAACTCTTCTCCATGGCTGGACCCCCAAATAATATTCCTTTACGTGCTAAGGGGTATCTAGAGAGTGGGATAGGTTTAATAACTACCCTAACCCTAATGCGTACCCTAACCCTAACCCCTACCCTAACCCTAACACGTACCCTAATCCTAACCCGTACCCTAAACCGAGCCCTAACCCTAACACAAACCCTAACCCTAACCCTAACCCATACCCTACGCCGTACCCGAACCCCTCCCCGAACCCCTACCCTAAGCCGTACCCTAACCCTAACCCTAAGCCTAACCCTAACCCTAGGCTACCCTTGACTGCTTCTGCCTCCAATAGATTTCCTAAGCACTAGTGTTTGAAGGAACAGCTTAAAAAGAGAATCCTAATGTGATTTCTTTATAATGGGTGTGTTCCTTATCTTATCCTAGTGTCTAAACTCTTCTCCATGGCTGGACCCCCAAATAATATTCCTTTACGTGCTAAGGGGTATCTAGAGAGTGGGATAGGTTTAATAACTACCCTAACCCTAATGCGTACCCTAACCCTAACCCCTACCCTAACCCTAACACGTACCCTAATCCTAACCCGTACCCTAAACCGAGCCCTAACCCTAACATGAACCCTAACCCTAACCCTAACCCATACCCTACGCCGTACCCGAACCCCTCCCCGAACCCCTACCCTAAGCCATACCCTAACCCTAACCCTAAGCCTAACCCTAACCCTAGGCTACCCTTGACTGCTTCTGCCTCCAATAGATTTCCTAAGCACTAGTGTTTGAAGGAACAGCTTAAAAAGAGAATCCTAATGTGATTTCTTTATAATGTATGTGTTCCTTATTTTATCCTAGTGTCTAAACTCTTCTCCATGGCTGGACCCGCAAATAATATTCCTTTACGTGCTAAGGGGTATCTAGAGAGTGGGATAGGTTTAATAACTACCCTAACCCTAACGCGTACCCTAACCCTAACCCCTACCCTAACCCTAACACGTACCCTAATCCTAACCCGTACCCTGAACCGAGCCCTAACCCTAACACTAACCCTAAACCTAACCCTAACCCATACCCTACACCGTACCCGAACCCCTCCCCAAACCCGTACCCTAAGCCGTACCCTAAGCCTAACCCTAAGCCTAACCCTAACCCTAGGCTACCCTTGACTGCTTCTGCCTCCAACAGATTTCCTAAGCACTAATGTTTGAAGGAACAGCTTAAAAAGAGAATCCTAATGTGATTTCTTTATAATGGCTGTGTTCCTTATCTTATCCTAGTGTCTAAACTCTTCTCCATGGCTGGACCCCCAAATAATATTCCTTTACGTGCTAAGGGGTATCTAGAGAGTGGGATAGGTTTAATAACTACCCTAACCCTAACGCGTACCCTAACCCTAACCCCTACCCTAACCCTAAAACGTACCCTAATCCTAAACCGTACACTAAACCGAGCCCTAACCCTAACTCAAACCCTAACCCTAACCCATACCCTACGCCGTACCCGAACCCCTCCCCGAACCCGTACCTTAAGCCGTACCCTAAGCCTAACCCTAAGCCTAACCCTAACCCTAGGCTACCCTTGACTGCTTCTGCCTCCAATAGATTTTCTAAGCACTAGTGTTTTAAGGAACGGCTTAAAAAGAGAATCTTAATGTGATTTCTTTATAATGGGTGTGTTCCTTATCTTATCCTAGTGTCTAAACTCTTCTCCATGGCTGGACGCCCAAATAATATTCCTTTACGTGCTAAGGGGTATCTAGAGAGTGGGATAGGTTTAATAACTACCCTAACCCTAACGCGTACCCTAACCCTAACCCCTACCCTAACCCTAACACGTACCCTAATCCTAACCCGTACACTAAACCGAGCCCTAACCCTAACTCAAACCCTAACCCTAACCCATACCCTACGCCGTACCCGAACCCCTCCCCGAACCCGTACCCTAAGCCGTACCCTAAGCCTAACCCTAAGCCTAACCCTAACCCTAGGCTACCCTTGACTGCTTCTGCCTCCAATAGATTTCCTAAGCACTAGTGTTTGAAGGAACAGCTTAAAAAGAGAATCCTAATGTGATTTCTTTATAATGGGTGTGTTCCTTATCTTATCCTAGTGTCTAAACTCTTCTCCATGGCTGGACCCCCAAATAATATTCCTTTACGTGCTAAGGGGTATCTAGAGAGTGGGATAGGTTTAATAACTACCCTAACACTAACACGTACCCTAACCCTAACCCCTACCCTAACCCTAACACGTACCCTAATCCTAACCCGTACCCTGAACCGAGCCGTAACCCTAAGACTAACCCTAACCCTAACCCTAACCCATACCCTACGCCGTACCCGAACCCCTCCCCGAACCCGTACCCTAAGCCGTACCCTAAGCCTAACCCTAAGCCTAACCCTAACCCTAGGCTACCCTTGACTGCTTCTGCCTCCAATAGATTTCCTAAGCACTAGTGTTTTAAGGAACGGCTTAAAAACAGAATCCTAATGTGATTTCTTTATAATGGGTGTGTTCCTTATCTTATCCTAGTGTCTAAACTCTTCTCCATGGCTGGACCCGCAAATAATATTCCTTTACGTGCTAAGGGGTATCTAGAGAGTGGGATAGGTTTACTAACTACCCTAAGCTAATGCGTACCCTAACCCTAACCCCTACCCTAACCCTAACACGTACCCTAATCCTAACCCGTACCCTAAACCGAGCCCTAACCCTAACACGAACCCTAACCCTAACCCTAACCCATACCCTACGCCGTACCCGAACCCCTCCCCGAACCCCTACCCTAAGCCGTACCCTAACCCTAACCCTAAGCCTAACCCTAACCCTAGGCTACCCTTGACTGCTTCTGCCTCCAATAGATTTCCTAAGCACTAGTGTTTTAAGGAACAACTTAAAAAGAGAATCCTAATGTGATTTGTTTATAATGTATGTGTTCCTTATTTTATCCTAGTGTCTAAACTCTTCTCCATGGCTGGACCCGCAAATAATATTCCTTTACGTGCTAAGGGGTATCTAGAGAGTGGGATAGGTTTAATAACTACCCTAACCCTAACGCGTACCCTAACCCTAACCCCTACCCTAACCCTAACACGTACCCTAATCCTAACCCGTACCCTGAACCGAGCCCTAACCCTAACACTAACCCTAACCCTAACCCTAACCCATACCCTACGCCATACCCGAACCCCTCCCCGAACCCGTACCCTAAGCCGTACCCTAAGCCTAACCCTAAGCCTAACCCTAACCCTTGGCTACCCTTGACTGCTTCTGCCTCCAATAGATTTCCTAAGCACTAGTGTTTGAAGGAACAGCTTAAAAAGAGAATCCTAATGTGATTTCTTTATAATGGGTGTGTTCCTTATCTTATCCTAGTGTCTAAACTCTTCTCCATGGCTGGACCCACAAATAATATTCCTTTACGTGCTAAGGGGTATCTAGAGAGTGGGATAGGTTTAATAACTACCCTAACCCTAATGCGTACCCTAACCCTAACCCCTACCCTAACCCTAACACGTACCCTAATCCTAACCCGTACCCTAAACCGAGCCCTAACCCTAACATGAACCCTAACCCTAACCCTAACCCATACCCTACGCCGTACCCGAACCCCTCCCCGAACCCCTACCCTAAGCCATACCCTAACCCTAACCCTAAGCCTAACCCTAACCCTAGGCTACCCTTGACTGCTTCTGCCTCCAATAGATTTCCTAAGCACTAGTGTTTGAAGGAACAGCTTAAAAAGAGAATCCTAATGTGATTTCTTTATAATGTATGTGTTCCTTATTTTATCCTAGTGTCTAAACTCTTCTCCATGGCTGGAACCGCAAATAATATTCCTTTACGTGCTAAGGGGTATCTAGAGAGTGGGATAGGTTTAATAACTACCCTAACCCTAACGCGTACCCTAACCCTAACCCCTACCCTAACCCTAACACGTACCCTAATCCTAACCCGTACCCTGAACCGAGCCCTAACCCTAACACTAACCCTAAACCTAACCCTAACCCATACCCTACACCGTACCCGAACCCCTCCCCAAACCCGTACCCTAAGCCGTACCCTAAGCCTAACCCTAAGCCTAACCCTAACCCTAGGCTACCCTTGACTGCTTCTGCCTCCAACAGATTTCCTAAGCACTAATGTTTGAAGGAACAGCTTAAAAAGAGAATCCTAATGTGATTTCTTTATAATGGCTGTGTTCCTTATCTTATCCTAGTGTCTAAACTCTTCTCCATGGCTGGACCCCCAAATAATATTCCTTTACGTGCTAAGGGGTATCTAGAGAGTGGGATAGGTTTAATAACTACCCTAACCCTAACGCGTACCCTAACCCTAACCCCTACCCTAACCCTAAAACGTACCCTAATCCTAAACCGTACACTAAACCGAGCCCTAACCCTAACTCAAACCCTAACCCTAACCCATACCCTACGCCGTACCCGAACCCCTCCCCGAACCCGTACCCTAAGCCGTACCCTAAGCCTAACCCTAAGCCTAACCCTAACCCTAGGCTACCCTTGACTGCTTCTGCCTCCAATAGATTTCCTAAGCACTAGTGTTTGAAGGAACAGCTTAAAAAGAGAATCCTAATGTGATTTCTTTATAATGGGTGTGTTCCTTATCTTATCCTAGTGTCTAAACTCTTCTCCATGGCTGGACCCCCAAATAATATTCCTTTACGTGCTAAGGGGTATCTAGAGAGTGGGATAGGTTTAATAACTACCCTAACCCTAACGCGTACCCTAACCCTAACCCCTACCCTAACCCTAACACGTACCCTAATCCTAACCCGTACACTAAACCGAGCCCTAACCCTAACTCAAACCCTAACCCTAACCCATACCCTACGCCGTACCCGAACCCCTCCCCGAACCCGTACCCTAAGCCGTACCCTAAGCCTAACCCTAAGCCTAACCCTAACCCTAGGCTACCCTTGACTGCTTCTGCCTCCAATAGATTTCCTAAGCACTAGTGTTTGAAGGAACAGCTTAAAAAGAGAATCCTAATGTGATTTCTTTATAATGGGTGTGTTCCTTATCTTATCCTAGTGTCTAAACTCTTCTCCATGGCTGGACCCCCAAATAATATTCCTTTACGTGCTAAGGGGTATCTAGAGAGTGGGATAGGTTTAATAACTACCCTAACACTAACACGTACCCTAACCCTAACCCCTACCCTAACCCTAACACGTACCCTAATCCTAACCCGTACCCTGAACCGAGCCGTAACCCTAAGACTAACCCTAACCCTAACCCTAACCCATACCCTACGCCGTACCCGAACCCCTCCCCGAACCCGTACCCTAAGCCGTACCCTAAGCCTAACCCTAAGCCTAACCCTAACCCTAGGCTACCCTTGACTGCTTCTGCCTCCAATAGATTTCCTAAGCACTAGTGTTTTAAGGAACGGCTTAAAAACAGAATCCTAATGTGATTTCTTTATAATGGGTGTGTTCCTTATCTTATCCTAGTGTCTAAACTCTTCTCCATGGCTGGACCCGCAAATAATATTCCTTTACGTGCTAAGGGGTATCTAGAGAGTGGGATAGGTTTACTAACTACCCTAACCTAATGCGTACCCTAACCCTAACCCCTACCCTAACCCTAACACGTACCCTAATCCTAACCCGTACCCTAAACCGAGCCCTAACCCTAACACGAACCCTAACCCTAACCCTAACCCATACCCTACGCCGTACCCGAACCCCTCCCCGAACCCCTACCCTAAGCCGTACCCTAACCCTAACCCTAAGCCTAACCCTAACCCTAGGCTACCCTTGACTGCTTCTGCCTCCAATAGATTTCCTAAGCACTAGTGTTTTAAGGAACAACTTAAAAAGAGAATCCTAATGTGATTTGTTTATAATGTATGTGTTCCTTATTTTATCCTAGTGTCTAAACTCTTCTCCATGGCTGGACCCGCAAATAATATTCCTTTACGTGCTAAGGGGTATCTAGAGAGTGGGATAGGTTTAATAACTACCCTAACCCTAACGCGTACCCTAACCCTAACCCCTACCCTAACCCTAACACGTACCCTAATCCTAACCCGTACCCTGAACCGAGCCCTAACCCTAACACTAACCCTAACCCTAACCCTAACCCATACCCTACGCCATACCCGAACCCCTCCCCGAACCCGTACCCTAAGCCGTACCCTAAGCCTAACCCTAAGCCTAACCCTAACCCTTGGCTACCCTTGACTGCTTCTGCCTCCAATAGATTTCCTAAGCACTAGTGTTTGAAGGAACAGCTTAAAAAGAGAATCCTAATGTGATTTCTTTATAATGGGTGTGTTCCTTATCTTATCCTAGTGTCTAAACTCTTCTCCATGGCTGGACCCACAAATAATATTCCTTTACGTGCTAAGGGGTATCTAGAGAGTGGGATAGGTTTAATAACTACCCTAACCCTAACGCGTACCCTAACCCTAACCCCTACCCTAACCCTAACACGTACCCTAATCCTAACCCGTACCCTGAACCGAGCCCTAACCCTAACACTAACCCTAACCCTAACCCTAAACCATACCCTACGCCATACCCGAACCCCTCCCCGAACCCGTACCCTAAGCCGTACCCTAAGCCTAACCCTAAGCCTAACCCTAACCCTTGGCTACCCTTGACTGCTTCTGCCTCCAATAGATTTCCTAAGCACTAGTGTTTGAAGGAACAGCTTAAAAAGAGAATCCTAATGTGATTTCTTTATAATGGGTGTGTTCCTTATCTTATCCTAGTGTCTAAACTCTTCTCCATGGCTGGACCCACAAATAATATTCCTTTACGTGCTAAGGGGTATCTAGAGAGTGGGATAGGTTTAATAACTACCCTAACCCTAACGCGTACCCTAACCCTAACCCCTACCCTAACCCTAACACGTACCCTAATCCTAACCCGTACACTAAACCGAGCCCTAACCCTAACTCAAACCCTAACCCTAACCCATACCCTACGCCGTACCCGAACCCCTCCCCGAACCCGTACCCTAAGCCGTACCCTAACCCTAACCCTAAGCCTAACCCTAACCCTAGGCTACCCTTGACTGCTTCTGCCTCCAATAGATTTCCTAAGCACTAGTGTTTGAAGGAACAGCTTAAAAAGAGAATCCTAATGTGATTTCTTTATAATGGGTGTGTTCCTTATCTTATCCTAGTGTCTAAACTCTTCTCCATGGCTGGACCCCCAAATAATATTCCTTTACGTGCTAAGGGGTATCTAGAGAGTGGGATAGGTTTAATAACTACCCTAACCCTAATGCGTACCCTAACCCTAACCCCTACCCTAACCCTAACACGTACCCTAATCCTAACCCGTACCCTAAACCGAGCCCTAACCCTAACACAAACCCTAACCCTAACCCTAACCCATACCCTACGCCGTACCCGAACCCCTCCCCGAACCCCTACCCTAAGCCGTACCCTAACCCTAACCCTAAGCCTAACCCTAACCCTAGGCTACCCTTGACTGCTTCTGCCTCCAATAGATTTCCTAAGCACTAGTGTTTGAAGGAACAGCTTAAAAAGAGAATCCTAATGTGATTTCTTTATAATGGGTGTGTTCCTTATCTTATCCTAGTGTCTAAACTCTTCTCCATGGCTGGACCCCCAAATAATATTCCTTTACGTGCTAAGGGGTATCTAGAGAGTGGGATAGGTTTAATAACTACCCTAACCCTAATGCGTACCCTAACCCTAACCCCTACCCTAACCCTAACACGTACCCTAATCCTAACCCGTACCCTAAACCGAGCCCTAACCCTAACATGAACCCTAACCCTAACACTAACCCATACCCTACGCCGTACCCGAACCCCTCCCCGAACCCCTACCCTAAGCCATACCCTAACCCTAACCCTAAGCCTAACCCTAACCCTAGGCTACCCTTGACTGCTTCTGCCTCCAATAGATTTCCTAAGCACTAGTGTTTGAAGGAACAGCTTAAAAAGAGAATCCTAATGTGATTTCTTTATAATGTATGTGTTCCTTATTTTATCCTAGTGTCTAAACTCTTCTCCATGGCTGGACCCGCAAATAATATTCCTTTACGTGCTAAGGGGTATCTAGAGAGTGGGATAGGTTTAATAACTACCCTAACCCTAACGCGTACCCTAACCCTAACCCCTACCCTAACCCTAACACGTACCCTAATCCTAACCCGTACCCTGAACCGAGCCCTAACCCTAACACTAACCCTAAACCTAACCCTAACCCATACCCTACACCGTACCCGAACCCCTCCCCAAACCCGTACCCTAAGCCGTACCCTAAGCCTAACCCTAAGCCTAACCCTAACCCTAGGCTACCCTTGACTGCTTCTGCCTCCAACAGATTTCCTAAGCACTAATGTTTGAAGGAACAGCTTAAAAAGAGAATCCTAATGTGATTTCTTTATAATGGCTGTGTTCCTTATCTTATCCTAGTGTCTAAACTCTTCTCCATGGCTGGACCCCCAAATAATATTCCTTTACGTGCTAAGGGGTATCTAGAGAGTGGGATAGGTTTAATAACTACCCTAACCCTAACGCGTACCCTAACCCTAACCCCTACCCTAACCCTAAAACGTACCCTAATCCTAAACCGTACACTAAACCGAGCCCTAACCCTAACTCAAACCCTAACCCTAACCCATACCCTACGCCGTACCCGAACCCCTCCCCGAACCCGTACCCTAAGCCGTACCGTAAGCCTAACCCTAAGCCTAACCCTAAGCCTAACCCTAACCCTAGGCTACCCTTGACTGCTTCTGCCTCCAATAGATTTTCTAAGCACTAGTGTTTTAAGGAACGGCTTAAAAAGAGAATCTTAATGTGATTTCTTTATAATGGGTGTGTTCCTTATCTTATCCTAGTGTCTAAACTCTTCTCCATGGCTGGACGCCCAAATAATATTCCTTTACGTGCTAAGGGGTATCTAGAGAGTGGGATAGGTTTAATAACTACCCTAACCCTAACGCGTACCCTAACCCTAACCCCTACCCTAACCCTAACACGTACCCTAATCCTAACCCGTACACTAAACCGAGCCCTAACCCTAACTCAAACCCTAACCCTAACCCATACCCTACGCCGTACCCGAACCCCTCCCCGAACCCGTACCCTAAGCCGTACCCTAAGCCTAACCCTAAGCCTAACCCTAACCCTAGGCTACCCTTGACTGCTTCTGCCTCCAATAGATTTCCTAAGCACTAGTGTTTGAAGGAACAGCTTAAAAAGAGAATCCTAATGTGATTTCTTTATAATGGGTGTGTTCCTTATCTTATCCTAGTGTCTAAACTCTTCTCCATGGCTGGACCCCCAAATAATATTCCTTTACGTGCTAAGGGGTATCTAGAGAGTGGGATAGGTTTAATAACTACCCTAACACTAACACGTACCCTAACCCTAACCCCTACCCTAACCCTAACACGTACCCTAATCCTAACCCGTACCCTGAACCGAGCCGTAACCCTAAGACTAACCCTAACCCTAACCCTAACCCATACCCTACGCCGTACCCGAACCCCTCCCCGAACCCGTACCCTAAGCCGTACCCTAAGCCTAACCCTAAGCCTAACCCTAACCCTAGGCTACCCTTGACTGCTTCTGCCTCCAATAGATTTCCTAAGCACTAGTGTTTTAAGGAACGGCTTAAAAACAGAATCCTAATGTGATTTCTTTATAATGGGTGTGTTCCTTATCTTATCCTAGTGTCTAAACTCTTCTCCATGGCTGGACCCGCAAATAATATTCCTTTACGTGCTAAGGGGTATCTAGAGAGTGGGATAGGTTTACTAACTACCCTAACCTAATGCGTACCCTAACCCTAACCCCTACCCTAACCCTAACACGTACCCTAATCCTAACCCGTACCCTAAACCGAGCCCTAACCCTAACACGAACCCTAACCCTAACCCTAACCCATACCCTACGCCGTACCCGAACCCCTCCCCGAACCCCTACCCTAAGCCGTACCCTAACCCTAACCCTAAGCCTAACCCTAACCCTAGGCTACCCTTGACTGCTTCTGCCTCCAATAGATTTCCTAAGCACTAGTGTTTTAAGGAACAACTTAAAAAGAGAATCCTAATGTGATTTGTTTATAATGTATGTGTTCCTTATTTTATCCTAGTGTCTAAACTCTTCTCCATGGCTGGACCCGCAAATAATATTCCTTTACGTGCTAAGGGGTATCTAGAGAGTGGGATAGGTTTAATAACTACCCTAACCCTAACGCGTACCCTAACCCTAACCCCTACCCTAACCCTAACACGTACCCTAATCCTAACCCGTACCCTGAACCGAGCCCTAACCCTAACACTAACCCTAACCCTAACCCTAACCCATACCCTACGCCATACCCGAACCCCTCCCCGAACCCGTACCCTAAGCCGTACCCTAAGCCTAACCCTAAGCCTAACCCTAACCCTTGGCTACCCTTGACTGCTTCTGCCTCCAATAGATTTCCTAAGCACTAGTGTTTGAAGGAACAGCTTAAAAAGAGAATCCTAATGTGATTTCTTTATAATGGGTGTGTTCCTTATCTTATCCTAGTGTCTAAACTCTTCTCCATGGCTGGACCCACAAATAATATTCCTTTACGTGCTAAGGGGTATCTAGAGAGTGGGATAGGTTTAATAACTACCCTAACCCTAACGCGTACCCTAACCCTAACCCCTACCCTAACCCTAACACGTACCCTAATCCTAACCCGTACACTAAACCGAGCCCTAACCCTAACTCAAACCCTAACCCTAACCCATACCCTACGCCGTACCCGAACCCCTCCCCGAACCCGTACCCTAAGCCGTACCCTAAGCCTAACCCTAAGCCTAACCCTAACCCTAGGCTACCCTTGACTGCTTCTGCCTCCAATAGATTTCCTAAGCACTAGTGTTTGAAGGAACAGCTTAAAAAGAGAATCCTAATGTGATTTCTTTATAATGGGTGTGTTCCTTATCTTATCCTAGTGTCTAAACTCTTCTCCATGGCTGGACCCCCAAATAATATTCCTTTACGTGCTAAGGGGTATCTAGAGAGTGGGATATGTTTAATAACTACCCTAACCCTAATGCGTACCCTAACCCTAACCCCTACCCTAACCCTAACACGTACCCTAATCCTAACCCGTACCCTAAACCGAGCCCTAACCCTAACACAAACCCTAACCCTAACCCTAACCCATACCCTACGCCGTACCCGAACCCCTCCCCGAACCCCTACCCTAAGCCGTACCCTAACCCTAACCCTAAGCCTAACCCTAACCCTAGGCTACCCTTGACTGCTTCTGCCTCCAATAGATTTCCTAAGCACTAGTGTTTGAAGGAACAGCTTAAAAAGAGAATCCTAATGTGATTTCTTTATAATGGGTGTGTTCCTTATCTTATCCTAGTGTCTAAACTCTTCTCCATGGCTGGACCCCCAAATAATATTCCTTTACGTGCTAAGGGGTATCTAGAGAGTGGGATAGGTTTAATAACTACCCTAACCCTAATGCGTACCCTAACCCTAACCCCTACCCTAACCCTAACACGTACCCTAATCCTAACCCGTACCCTAAACCGAGCCCTAACCCTAACATGAACCCTAACCCTAACCCTAACCCATACCCTACGCCGTACCCGAACCCCTCCCCGAACCCCTACCCTAAGCCATACCCTAACCCTAACCCTAAGCCTAACCCTAACCCTAGGCTACCCTTGACTGCTTCTGCCTCCAATAGATTTCCTAAGCACTAGTGTTTTAAGGAACAACTTAAAAAGAGAATCCTAATGTGATTTGTTTATAATGTATGTGTTCCTTATTTTATCCTAGTGTCTAAACTCTTCTCCATGGCTGGACCCGCAAATAATATTCCTTTACGTGCTAAGGGGTATCTAGAGAGTGGGATAGGTTTAATAACTAACCTAACCCTAACGCGTACCCTAACCCTAACCCCTACCCTAACCCTAACACGTACCCTAATCCTAACCCGTACCCTGAACCGAGCCCTAACCCTAACACTAACCCTAACCCTAACCCTAACCCATACCCTACGCCATACCCGAACCCCTCCCCGAACCCGTACCCTAAGCCGTACCCTAAGCCTAACCCTAAGCCTAACCCTAACCCTTGGCTACCCTTGACTGCTTCTGCCTCCAATAGATTTCCTAAGCACTAGTGTTTGAAGGAACAGCTTAAAAAGAGAATCCTAATGTGATTTCTTTATAATGGGTGTGTTCCTTATCTTATCCTAGTGTCTAAACTCTTCTCCATGGCTGGACCCACAAATAATATTCCTTTACGTGCTAAGGGGTATCTAGAGAGTGGGATAGGTTTAATAACTACCCTAACCCTAACGCGTACCCTAACCCTAACCCCTACCCTAACCCTAACACGTACCCTAATCCTAACCCGTACACTAAACCGAGCCCTAACCCTAACTCAAACCCTAACCCTAACCCATACCCTACGCCGTACCCGAACCCCTCCCCGAACCCGTACCCTAAGCCGTACCCTAAGCCTAACCCTAAGCCTAACCCTAACCCTAGGCTACCCTTGACTGCTTCTGCCTCCAATAGATTTCCTAAGCACTAGTGTTTGAAGGAACAGCTTAAAAAGAGAATCCTAATGTGATTTCTTTATAATGGGTGTGTTCCTTATCTTATCCTAGTGTCTAAACTCTTCTCCATGGCTGGACCCCCAAATAATATTCCTTTACGTGCTAAGGGGTATCTAGAGAGTGGGATAGGTTTAATAACTACCCTAACCCTAATGCGTACCCTAACCCTAACCCCTACCCTAACCCTAACACGTACCCTAATCCTAACCCGTACCCTAAACCGAGCCCTAACCCTAACACAAACCCTAACCCTAACCCTAACCCATACCCTACGCCGTACCCGAACCCCTCCCCGAACCCCTACCCTAAGCCGTACCCTAACCCTAACCCTAAGCCTAACCCTAACCCTAGGCTACCCTTGACTGCTTCTGCCTCCAATAGATTTCCTAAGCACTAGTGTTTGAAGGAACAGCTTAAAAAGAGAATCCTAATGTGATTTCTTTATAATGGGTGTGTTCCTTATCTTATCCTAGTGTCTAAACTCTTCTCCATGGCTGGACCCCCAAATAATATTCCTTTACGTGCTAAGGGGTATCTAGAGAGTGGGATAGGTTTAATAACTACCCTAACCCTAATGCGTACCCTAAACCTAACCCCTACCCTAACCCTAACACGTACCCTAATCCTAACCCGTACCCTAAACCGAGCCCTAACCCTAACATGAACCCTAACCCTAACCCTAACCCATACCCTACGCCGTACCCGAACCCCTCCCCGAACCCCTACCCTAAGCCATACCCTAACCCTAACCCTAAGCCTAACCCTAACCCTAGGCTACCCTTGACTGCTTCTGCCTCCAATAGATTTCCTAAGCACTAGTGTTTGAAGGAACAGCTTAAAAAGAGAATCCTAATGTGATTTCTTTATAATGTATGTGTTCCTTATTTTATCCTAGTGTCTAAACTCTTCTCCATGGCTGGACCCGCAAATAATATTCCTTTACGTGCTAAGGGGTATCTAGAGAGTGGGATAGGTTTAATAACTACCCTAACCCTAACGCGTACCCTAACCCTAACCCCTACCCTAACCCTAACACGTACCCTAATCCTAACCCGTACCCTGAACCGAGCCCTAACCCTAACACTAACCCTAAACCTAACCCTAACCCATACCCTACACCGTACCCGAACCCCTCCCCAAACCCGTACCCTAAGCCGTACCCTAAGCCTAACCCTAAGCCTAACCCTAACCCTAGGCTACCCTTGACTGCTTCTGCCTCCAACAGATTTCCTAAGCACTAATGTTTGAAGGAACAGCTTAAAAAGAGAATCCTAATGTGATTTCTTTATAATGGCTGTGTTCCTTATCTTATCCTAGTGTCTAAACTCTTCTCCATGGCTGGACCCCCAAATAATATTCCTTTACGTGCTAAGGGGTATCTAGAGAGTGGGATAGGTTTAATAACTACCCTAACCCTAACGCGTACCCTAACCCTAACCCCTACCCTAACCCTAAAACGTACCCTAATCCTAAACCGTACACTAAACCGAGCCCTAACCCTAACTCAAACCCTAACCCTAACCCATACCCTACGCCGTACCCGAACCCCTCCCCGAACCCGTACCCTAAGCCGTACCGTAAGCCTAACCCTAAGCCTAACCCTAAGCCTAAACCTAACCCTAGGCTACCCTTGACTGCTTCTGCCTCCAATAGATTTTCTAAGCACTAGTGTTTTAAGGAACGGCTTAAAAAGAGAATCTTAATGTGATTTCTTTATAATGGGTGTGTTCCTTATCTTATCCTAGTGTCTAAACTCTTCTCCATGGCTGGACGCCCAAATAATATTCCTTTACGTGCTAAGGGGTATCTAGAGAGTGGGATAGGTTTAATAACTACCCTAACCCTAACGCGTACCCTAACCCTAACCCCTACCCTAACCCTAACACGTACCCTAATCCTAACCCGTACACTAAACCGAGCCCTAACCCTAACCCATACCCTACGCCGTACCCGAACCCCTCCCCGAACCCGTACCCTAAGCCGTACCCTAAGCCTAACCCTAAGCCTAACCCTAACCCTAGGCTACCCTTGACTGCTTCTGCCTCCAATAGATTTCCTAAGCACTAGTGTTTGAAGGAACAGCTTAAAAAGAGAATCCTAATGTGATTTCTTTATAATGGGTGTGTTCCTTATCTTATCCTAGTGTCTAAACTCTTCTCCATGGCTGGACCCCCAAATAATATTCCTTTACGTGCTAAGGGGTATCTAGAGAGTGGGATAGGTTTAATAACTACCCTAACACTAACACGTACCCTAACCCTAACCCCTACCCTAACCCTAACACGTACCCTAATCCTAACCCGTACCCTGAACCGAGCCGTAACCCTAAGACTAACCCTAACCCTAACCCTAACCCATACCCTACGCCGTACCCGAACCCCTCCCCGAACCCGTACCCTAAGCCGTACCCTAAGCCTAACCCTAAGCCTAACCCTAACCCTAGGCTACCCTTGACTGCTTCTGCCTCCAATAGATTTCCTAAGCACTAGTGTTTTAAGGAACGGCTTAAAAACAGAATCCTAATGTGATTTCTTTATAATGGGTGTGTTCCTTATCTTATCCTAGTGTCTAAACTCTTCTCCATGGCTGGACCCGCAAATAATATTCCTTTACGTGCTAAGGGGTATCTAGAGAGTGGGATAGGTTTACTAACTACCCTAACCTAATGCGTACCCTAACCCTAACCCCTACCCTAACCCTAACACGTACCCTAATCCTAACCCGTACCCTAAACCGAGCCCTAACCCTAACACGAACCCTAACCCTAACCCTAACCCATACCCTACGCCGTACCCGAACCCCTCCCCGAACCCCTACCCTAAGCCGTACCCTAACCCTAACCCTAAGCCTAACCCTAACCCTAGGCTACCCTTGACTGCTTCTGCCTCCAATAGATTTCCTAAGCACTAGTGTTTTAAGGAACAACTTAAAAAGAGAATCCTAATGTGATTTGTTTATAATGTATGTGTTCCTTATTTTATCCTAGTGTCTAAACTCTTCTCCATGGCTGGACCCGCAAATAATATTCCTTTACGTGCTAAGGGGTATCTAGAGAGTGGGATAGGTTTAATAACTACCCTAACCCTAACGCGTACCCTAACCCTAACCCCTACCCTAACCCTAACACGTACCCTAATCCTAACCCGTACCCTGAACCGAGCCCTAACCCTAACACTAACCCTAACCCTAACCCTAACCCATACCCTACGCCATACCCGAACCCCTCCCCGAACCCGTACCCTAAGCCGTACCCTAAGCCTAACCCTAAGCCTAACCCTAACCCTTGGCTACCCTTGACTGCTTCTGCCTCCAATAGATTTCCTAAGCACTAGTGTTTGAAGGAACAGCTTAAAAAGAGAATCCTAATGTGATTTCTTTATAATGGGTGTGTTCCTTATCTTATCCTAGTGTCTAAACTCTTCTCCATGGCTGGACCCACAAATAATATTCCTTTACGTGCTAAGGGGTATCTAGAGAGTGGGATAGGTTTAATAACTACCCTAACCCTAATGCGTACCCTAACCCTAACCCCTACCCTAACCCTAACACGTACCCTAATCCTAACCCGTACCCTAAACCGAGCCCTAACCCTAACACGAACCCTAACCCTAACCCTAACCCATACCCTACGCCGTACCCGAACCCCTCCCCGAACCCCTACCCTAAGCCGTACCCTAACCCTAACCCTAAGCCTAACCCTAACCCTAGGCTACCCTTGACTGCTTCTGCCTCCAATAGATTTCCTAAGCACTAGTGTTTTAAGGAACAACTTAAAAAGAGAATCCTAATGTGATTTGTTTATAATGTATGTGTTCCTTATTTTATCCTAGTGTCTAAACTCTTCTCCATGGCTGGACCCGCAAATAATATTCCTTTACGTGCTAAGGGGTATCTAGAGAGTGGGATAGGTTTAATAACTACCCTAACCCTAACGCGTACCCTAACCCTAACCCCTACCCTAACCCTAACACGTACCCTAATCCTAACCCGTACCCTGAACCGAGCCCTAACCCTAACACTAACCCTAACCCTAACCCTAACCCATACCCTACGCCATACCCGAACCCCTCCCCGAACCCGTACCCTAAGCCGTACCCTAAGCCTAACCCTAAGCCTAACCCTAACCCTTGGCTACCCTTGACTGCTTCTGCCTCCAATAGATTTCCTAAGCACTAGTGTTTGAAGGAACAGCTTAAAAAGAGAATCCTAATGTGATTTCTTTATAATGGGTGTGTTCCTTATCTTATCCTAGTGTCTAAACTCTTCTCCATGGCTGGACCCACAAATAATATTCCTTTACGTGCTAAGGGGTATCTAGAGAGTTGGATAGGTTTAATAACTACCCTAACCCTAATGCGTACCCTAACCCTAACCCCTACCCTAACCCTAACACGTACCCTAATCCTAACCCGTACCCTAAACCGAGCCCTAACCCTAACATGAACCCTAACCCTAACCCTAACCCATACCCTACGCCGTACCCGAACGCCTCCCCGAACCCCTACCCTAAGCCATACCCTAACCCTAACCCTAAGCCTAACCCTAACCCTAGGCTACCCTTGACTGCTTCTGCCTCCAATAGATTTCCTAAGCACTAGTGTTTGAAGGAACAGCTTAAAAAGAGAATCCTAATGTGATTTCTTTATAATGTATGTGTTCCTTATTTTATCCTAGTGTCTAAACTCTTCTCCATGGCTGGACCCGCAAATAATATTCCTTTACGTGCTAAGGGGTATCTAGAGAGTGGGATAGGTTTAATAACTACCCTAACCCTAACGCGTACCCTAACCCTAACCCCTACCCTAACCCTAACACGTACCCTAATCCTAACCCGTACCCTGAACCGAGCCCTAACCCTAACACTAACCCTAAACCTAACCCTAACCCATACCCTACACCGTACCCGAACCCCTCCCCAAACCCGTACCCTAAGCCGTACCCTAAGCCTAACCCTAAGCCTAACCCTAACCCTAGGCTACCCTTGACTGCTTCTGCCTCCAACAGATTTCCTAAGCACTAATGTTTGAAGGAACAGCTTAAAAAGAGAATCCTAATGTGATTTCTTTATAATGGCTGTGTTCCTTATCTTATCCTAGTGTCTAAACTCTTCTCCATGGCTGGACCCCCAAATAATATTCCTTTACGTGCTAAGGGGTATCTAGAGAGTGGGATAGGTTTAATAACTACCCTAACCCTAACGCGTACCCTAACCCTAACCCCTACCCTAACCCTAAAACGTACCCTAATCCTAAACCGTACACTAAACCGAGCCCTAACCCTAACTCAAACCCTAACCCTAACCCATACCCTACGCCGTACCCGAACCCCTCCCCGAACCCGTACCCTAAGCCGTACCCTAAGCCTAACCCTAAGCCTAACCCTAACCCTAGGCTACCCTTGACTGCTTCTGCCTCCAATAGATTTCCTAAGCACTAGTGTTTGAAGGAACAGCTTAAAAAGAGAATCCTAATGTGATTTCTTTATAATGGGTGTGTTCCTTATCTTATCCTAGTGTCTAAACTCTTCTCCATGGCTGGACCCCCAAATAATATTCCTTTACGTGCTAAGGGGTATCTAGAGAGTGGGATAGGTTTAATAACTACCCTAACCCTAACGCGTACCCTAACCCTAACCCCTACCCTAACCCTAACACGTACCCTAATCCTAACCCGTACACTAAACCGAGCCCTAACCCTAACTCAAACCCTAACCCTAACCCATACCCTACGCCGTACCCGAACCCCTCCCCGAACCCGTACCCTAAGCCGTACCCTAAGCCTAACCCTAAGCCTAACCCTAACCCTAGGCTACCCTTGACTGCTTCTGCCTCCAATAGATTTCCTAAGCACTAGTGTTTGAAGGAACAGCTTAAAAAGAGAATCCTAATGTGATTTCTTTATAATGGGTGTGTTCCTTATCTTATCCTAGTGTCTAAACTCTTCTCCATGGCTGGACCCCCAAATAATATTCCTTTACGTGCTAAGGGGTATCTAGAGAGTGGGATAGGTTTAATAACTACCCTAACACTAACACGTACCCTAACCCTAACCCCTACCCTAACCCTAACACGTACCCTAATCCTAACCCGTACCCTGAACCGAGCCGTAACCCTAAGACTAACCCTAACCCTAACCCTAACCCATACCCTACGCCGTACCCGAACCCCTCCCCGAACCCGTACCCTAAGCCGTACCCTAAGCCTAACCCTAAGCCTAACCCTAACCCTAGGCTACCCTTGACTGCTTCTGCCTCCAATAGATTTCCTAAGCACTAGTGTTTTAAGGAACGGCTTAAAAACAGAATCCTAATGTGATTTCTTTATAATGGGTGTGTTCCTTATCTTATCCTAGTGTCTAAACTCTTCTCCATGGCTGGACCCGCAAATAATATTCCTTTACGTGCTAAGGGGTATCTAGAGAGTGGGATAGGTTTACTAACTACCCTAACCTAATGCGTACCCTAACCCTAACCCCTACCCTAACCCTAACACGTACCCTAATCCTAACCCGTACCCTAAACCGAGCCCTAACCCTAACACGAACCCTAACCCTAACCCTAACCCATACCCTACGCCGTACCCGAACCCCTCCCCGAACCCCTACCCTAAGCCGTACCCTAACCCTAACCCTAAGCCTAACCCTAACCCTAGGCTACCCTTGACTGCTTCTGCCTCCAATAGATTTCCTAAGCACTAGTGTTTTAAGGAACAACTTAAAAAGAGAATCCTAATGTGATTTGTTTATAATGTATGTGTTCCTTATTTTATCCTAGTGTCTAAACTCTTCTCCATGGCTGGACCCGCAAATAATATTCCTTTACGTGCTAAGGGGTATCTAGAGAGTGGGATAGGTTTAATAACTACCCTAACCCTAACGCGTACCCTAACCCTAACCCCTACCCTAACCCTAACACGTACCCTAATCCTAACCCGTACCCTGAACCGAGCCCTAACCCTAACACTAACCCTAACCCTAACCCTAACCCATACCCTACGCCATACCCGAACCCCTCCCCGAACCCGTACCCTAAGCCGTACCCTAAGCCTAACCCTAAGCCTAACCCTAACCCTTGGCTACCCTTGACTGCTTCTGCCTCCAATAGATTTCCTAAGCACTAGTGTTTGAAGGAACAGCTTAAAAAGAGAATCCTAATGTGATTTCTTTATAATGGGTGTGTTCCTTATCTTATCCTAGTGTCTAAACTCTTCTCCATGGCTGGACCCACAAATAATATTCCTTTACGTGCTAAGGGGTATCTAGAGAGTGGGATAGGTTTAATAACTACCCTAACCCTAACGCGTACCCTAACCCTAACCCCTACCCTAACCCTAACACGTACCCTAATCCTAACCCGTACACTAAACCGAGCCCTAACCCTAACTCAAACCCTAACCCTAACCCATACCCTACGCCGTACCCGAACCCCTCCCCGAACCCGTACCCTAAGCCGTACCCTAAGCCTAACCCTAAGCCTAACCCTAACCCTAGGCTACCCTTGACTGCTTCTGCCTCCAATAGATTTCCTAAGCACTAGTGTTTGAAGGAACAGCTTAAAAAGAGAATCCTAATGTGATTTCTTTATAATGGGTGTGTTCCTTATCTTATCCTAGTGTCTAAACTCTTCTCCATGGCTGGACCCCCAAATAATATTCCTTTACGTGCTAAGGGGTATCTAGAGAGTGGGATATGTTTAATAACTACCCTAACCCTAATGCGTACCCTAACCCTAACCCCTACCCTAACCCTAACACGTACCCTAATCCTAACCCGTACCCTAAACCGAGCCCTAACCCTAACACAAACCCTAACCCTAACCCTAACCCATACCCTACGCCGTACCCGAACCCCTCCCCGAACCCCTACCCTAAGCCGTACCCTAACCCTAACCCTAAGCCTAACCCTAACCCTAGGCTACCCTTGACTGCTTCTGCCTCCAATAGATTTCCTAAGCACTAGTGTTTGAAGGAACAGCTTAAAAAGAGAATCCTAATGTGATTTCTTTATAATGGGTGTGTTCCTTATCTTATCCTAGTGTCTAAACTCTTCTCCATGGCTGGACCCCCAAATAATATTCCTTTACGTGCTAAGGGGTATCTAGAGAGTGGGATAGGTTTAATAACTACCCTAACCCTAATGCGTACCCTAACCCTA
The DNA here is from genome assembly GCF_028023285.1 of Balaenoptera ricei. Classification (NCBI taxonomy): domain Eukaryota; kingdom Metazoa; phylum Chordata; class Mammalia; order Artiodactyla; family Balaenopteridae; genus Balaenoptera; species Balaenoptera ricei. Next base: position 92,162 of record NW_026777553.1, read on the forward strand.
ACCCCTACCCTAACCCTAACACGTACCCTAATCCTAACCCGTACCCTAAACCGAGCCCTAACCCTAACATGAACCCTAACCCTAACCCTAACCCATACCCTACGCCGTACCCGAACCCCTCCCCGAACCCCTACCCTAAGCCATACCCTAACCCTAACCCTAAGCCTAACCCTAACCCTAGGCTACCCTTGACTGCTTCTGCCTCCAATAGATTTCCTAAGCACTAGTGTTTTAAGGAACAACTTAAAAAGAGAATCCTAATGTGATTTGTTTATAATGTATGTGTTCCTTATTTTATCCTAGTGTCTAAACTCTTCTCCATGGCTGGACCCGCAAATAATATTCCTTTACGTGCTAAGGGGTATCTAGAGAGTGGGATAGGTTTAATAACTAACCTAACCCTAACGCGTACCCTAACCCTAACCCCTACCCTAACCCTAACACGTACCCTAATCCTAACCCGTACCCTGAACCGAGCCCTAACCCTAACACTAACCCTAACCCTAACCCTAACCCATACCCTACGCCATACCCGAACCCCTCCCCGAACCCGTACCCTAAGCCGTACCCTAAGCCTAACCCTAAGCCTAACCCTAACCCTTGGCTACCCTTGACTGCTTCTGCCTCCAATAGATTTCCTAAGCACTAGTGTTTGAAGGAACAGCTTAAAAAGAGAATCCTAATGTGATTTCTTTATAATGGGTGTGTTCCTTATCTTATCCTAGTGTCTAAACTCTTCTCCATGGCTGGACCCACAAATAATATTCCTTTACGTGCTAAGGGGTATCTAGAGAGTGGGATAGGTTTAATAACTACCCTAACCCTAACGCGTACCCTAACCCTAACCCCTACCCTAACCCTAACACGTACCCTAATCCTAACCCGTACACTAAACCGAGCCCTAACCCTAACTCAAACCCTAACCCTAACCCATACCCTACGCCGTACCCGAACCCCTCCCCGAACCCGTACCCTAAGCCGTACCCTAAGCCTAACCCTAAGCCTAACCCTAACCCTAGGCTACCCTTGACTGCTTCTGCCTCCAATAGATTTCCTAAGCACTAGTGTTTGAAGGAACAGCTTAAAAAGAGAATCCTAATGTGATTTCTTTATAATGGGTGTGTTCCTTATCTTATCCTAGTGTCTAAACTCTTCTCCATGGCTGGACCCCCAAATAATATTCCTTTACGTGCTAAGGGGTATCTAGAGAGTGGGATAGGTTTAATAACTACCCTAACCCTAATGCGTACCCTAACCCTAACCCCTACCCTAACCCTAACACGTACCCTAATCCTAACCCGTACCCTAAACCGAGCCCTAACCCTAACACAAACCCTAACCCTAACCCTAACCCATACCCTACGCCGTACCCGAACCCCTCCCCGAACCCCTACCCTAAGCCGTACCCTAACCCTAACCCTAAGCCTAACCCTAACCCTAGGCTACCCTTGACTGCTTCTGCCTCCAATAGATTTCCTAAGCACTAGTGTTTGAAGGAACAGCTTAAAAAGAGAATCCTAATGTGATTTCTTTATAATGGGTGTGTTCCTTATCTTATCCTAGTGTCTAAACTCTTCTCCATGGCTGGACCCCCAAATAATATTCCTTTACGTGCTAAGGGGTATCTAGAGAGTGGGATAGGTTTAATAACTACCCTAACCCTAATGCGTACCCTAACCCTAACCCCTACCCTAACCCTAACACGTACCCTAATCCTAACCCGTACCCTAAACCGAGCCCTAACCCTAACATGAACCCTAACCCTAACCCTAACCCATACCCTACGCCGTACCCGAACCCCTCCCCGAACCCCTACCCTAAGCCATACCCTAACCCTAACCCTAAGCCTAACCCTAACCCTAGGCTACCCTTGACTGCTTCTGCCTCCAATAGATTTCCTAAGCACTAGTGTTTGAAGGAACAGCTTAAAAAGAGAATCCTAATGTGATTTCTTTATAATGTATGTGTTCCTTATTTTATCCTAGTGTCTAAACTCTTCTCCATGGCTGGACCCGCAAATAATATTCCTTTACGTGCTAAGGGGTATCTAGAGAGTGGGATAGGTTTAATAACTACCCTAACCCTAACGCGTACCCTAACCCTAACCCCTACCCTAACCCTAACACGTACCCTAATCCTAACCCGTACCCTGAACCGAGCCCTAACCCTAACACTAACCCTAAACCTAACCCTAACCCATACCCTACACCGTACCCGAACCCCTCCCCAAACCCGTACCCTAAGCCGTACCCTAAGCCTAACCCTAAGCCTAACCCTAACCCTAGGCTACCCTTGACTGCTTCTGCCTCCAACAGATTTCCTAAGCACTAATGTTTGAAGGAACAGCTTAAAAAGAGAATCCTAATGTGATTTCTTTATAATGGCTGTGTTCCTTATCTTATCCTAGTGTCTAAACTCTTCTCCATGGCTGGACCCCCAAATAATATTCCTTTACGTGCTAAGGGGTATCTAGAGAGTGGGATAGGTTTAATAACTACCCTAACCCTAACGCGTACCCTAACCCTAAAACGTACCCTAATCCTAAACCGTACACTAAACCGAGCCCTAACCCTAACTCAAACCCTAACCCTAACCCATACCCTACGCCGTACCCGAACCCCTCCCCGAACCCGTACCCTAAGCCGTACCGTAAGCCTAACCCTAAGCCTAACCCTAAGCCTAAACCTAACCCTAGGCTACCCTTGACTGCTTCTGCCTCCAATAGATTTTCTAAGCACTAGTGTTTTAAGGAACGGCTTAAAAAGAGAATCTTAATGTGATTTCTTTATAATGGGTGTGTTCCTTATCTTATCCTAGTGTCTAAACTCTTCTCCATGGCTGGACGCCCAAATAATATTCCTTTACGTGCTAAGGGGTATCTAGAGAGTGGGATAGGTTTAATAACTACCCTAACCCTAACGCGTACCCTAACCCTAACCCCTACCCTAACCCTAACACGTACCCTAATCCTAACCCGTACACTAAACCGAGCCCTAACCCTAACTCAAACCCTAACCCTAACCCATACCCTACGCCGTACCCGAACCCCTCCCCGAACCCGTACCCTAAGCCGTACCCTAAGCCTAACCCTAAGCCTAACCCTAACCCTAGGCTACCCTTGACTGCTTCTGCCTCCAATAGATTTCCTAAGCACTAGTGTTTGAAGGAACAGCTTAAAAAGAGAATCCTAATGTGATTTCTTTATAATGGGTGTGTTCCTTATCTTATCCTAGTGTCTAAACTCTTCTCCATGGCTGGACCCCCAAATAATATTCCTTTACGTGCTAAGGGGTATCTAGAGAGTGGGATAGGTTTAATAACTACCCTAACACTAACACGTACCCTAACCCTAACCCCTACCCTAACCCTAACACGTACCCTAATCCTAACCCGTACCCTGAACCGAGCCGTAACCCTAAGACTAACCCTAACCCTAACCCTAACCCATACCCTACGCCGTACCCGAACCCCTCCCCGAACCCGTACCCTAAGCCGTACCCTAAGCCTAACCCTAAGCCTAACCCTAACCCTAGGCTACCCTTGACTGCTTCTGCCTCCAATAGATTTCCTAAGCACTAGTGTTTTAAGGAACGGCTTAAAAACAGAATCCTAATGTGATTTCTTTATAATGGGTGTGTTCCTTATCTTATCCTAGTGTCTAAACTCTTCTCCATGGCTGGACCCGCAAATAATATTCCTTTACGTGCTAAGGGGTATCTAGAGAGTGGGATAGGTTTACTAACTACCCTAACCTAATGCGTACCCTAACCCTAACCCCTACCCTAACCCTAACACGTACCCTAATCCTAACCCGTACCCTAAACCGAGCCCTAACCCTAACACGAACCCTAACCCTAACCCTAACCCATACCCTACGCCGTACCCGAACCCCTCCCCGAACCCCTACCCTAAGCCGTACCCTAACCCTAACCCTAAGCCTAACCCTAACCCTAGGCTACCCTTGACTGCTTCTGCCTCCAATAGATTTCCTAAGCACTAGTGTTTTAAGGAACAACTTAAAAAGAGAATCCTAATGTGATTTGTTTATAATGTATGTGTTCCTTATTTTATCCTAGTGTCTAAACTCTTCTCCATGGCTGGACCCGCAAATAATATTCCTTTACGTGCTAAGGGGTATCTAGAGAGTGGGATAGGTTTAATAACTACCCTAACCCTAACGCGTACCCTAACCCTAACCCCTACCCTAACCCTAACACGTACCCTAATCCTAACCCGTACCCTGAACCGAGCCCTAACCCTAACACTAACCCTAACCCTAACCCTAACCCATACCCTACGCCATACCCGAACCCCTCCCCGAACCCGTACCCTAAGCCGTACCCTAAGCCTAACCCTAAGCCTAACCCTAACCCTTGGCTACCCTTGACTGCTTCTGCCTCCAATAGATTTCCTAAGCACTAGTGTTTGAAGGAACAGCTTAAAAAGAGAATCCTAATGTGATTTCTTTATAATGGGTGTGTTCCTTATCTTATCCTAGTGTCTAAACTCTTCTCCATGGCTGGACCCACAAATAATATTCCTTTACGTGCTAAGGGGTATCTAGAGAGTGGGATAGGTTTAATAACTACCCTAACCCTAATGCGTACCCTAACCCTAACCCCTACCCTAACCCTAACACGTACCCTAATCCTAACCCGTACCCTAAACCGAGCCCTAACCCTAACATGAACCCTAACCCTAACCCTAACCCATACCCTACGCCGTACCCGAACCCCTCCCCGAACCCCTACCCTAAGCCATACCCTAACCCTAACCCTAAGCCTAACCCTAACCCTAGGCTACCCTTGACTGCTTCTGCCTCCAATAGATTTCCTAAGCACTAGTGTTTGAAGGAACAGCTTAAAAAGAGAATCCTAATGTGATTTCTTTATAATGTATGTGTTCCTTATTTTATCCTAGTGTCTAAACTCTTCTCCATGGCTGGACCCGCAAATAATATTCCTTTACGTGCTAAGGGGTATCTAGAGAGTGGGATAGGTTTAATAACTACCCTAACCCTAACGCGTACCCTAACCCTAACCCCTACCCTAACCCTAACACGTACCCTAATCCTAACCCGTACCCTGAACCGAGCCCTAACCCTAACACTAACCCTAAACCTAACCCTAACCCATACCCTACACCGTACCCGAATCCCTCCCCAAACCCGTACCCTAAGCCGTACCCTAAGCCTAACCCTAAGCCTAACCCTAACCCTAGGCTACCCTTGACTGCTTCTGCCTCCAACAGATTTCCTAAGCACTAATGTTTGAAGGAACAGCTTAAAAAGAGAATCCTAATGTGATTTCTTTATAATGGCTGTGTTCCTTATCTTATCCTAGTGTCTAAACTCTTCTCCATGGCTGGACCCCCAAATAATATTCCTTTACGTGCTAAGGGGTATCTAGAGAGTGGGATAGGTTTAATAACTACCCTAACCCTAACGCGTACCCTAACCCTAACCCCTACCCTAACCCTAACACGTACCCTAATCCTAACCCGTACACTAAACCGAGCCCTAACCCTAACTCAAACCCTAACCCTAACCCATACCCTACGCCGTACCCGAACCCCTCCCCGAACCCGTACCCTAAGCCGTACCCTAAGCCTAACCCTAAGCCTAACCCTAACCCTAGGCTACCCTTGACTGCTTCTGCCTCCAATAGATTTCCTAAGCACTAGTGTTTGAAGGAACAGCTTAAAAAGAGAATCCTAATGTGATTTCTTTATAATGGGTGTGTTCCTTATCTTATCCTAGTGTCTAAACTCTTCTCCATGGCTGGACCCCCAAATAATATTCCTTTACGTGCTAAGGGGTATCTAGAGAGTGGGATAGGTTTAATAACTACCCTAACACTAACACGTACCCTAACCCTAACCCCTACCCTAACCCTAACACGTACCCTAATCCTAACCCGTACCCTGAACCGAGCCGTAACCCTAAGACTAACCCTAACCCTAACCCTAACCCATACCCTACGCCGTACCCGAACCCCTCCCCGAACCCGTACCCTAAGCCGTACCCTAAGCCTAACCCTAAGCCTAACCCTAACCCTAGGCTACCCTTGACTGCTTCTGCCTCCAATAGATTTCCTAAGCACTAGTGTTTTAAGGAACGGCTTAAAAACAGAATCCTAATGTGATTTCTTTATAATGGGTGTGTTCCTTATCTTATCCTAGTGTCTAAACTCTTCTCCATGGCTGGACCCGCAAATAATATTCCTTTACGTGCTAAGGGGTATCTAGAGAGTGGGATAGGTTTAATAACTACCCTAACCCTAATGCGTACCCTAACCCTAACCCCTACCCTAACCCTAACACGTACCCTAATCCTAACCCGTACCCTAAACCGAGCCCTAACCCTAACACTAACCCTAACCCTAACCCTAACCCATACCCTACGCCGTACCCGAACCCCTCCCCGAACCCCTACCCTAAGCCGTACCCTAACCCTAACCCTAAGCCTAACCCTAACCCTAGGCTACCCTTGACTGCTTCTGCCTCCAATAGATTTCCTAAGCACTAGTGTTTGAAGGAACAGCTTAAAAAGAGAATCCTAATGTGATTTCTTTATAATGGGTGTGTTCCTTATCTTATCCTAGTGTCTAAACTCTTCTCCATGGCTGGACCCCCAAATAATATTCCTTTACGTGCTAAGGGGTATCTAGAGAGTGGGATAGGTTTAATAACTACCCTAACCCTAATGCGTACCCTAACCCTAACCCCTACCCTAACCCTAACACGTACCCTAATCCTAACCCGTACCCTAAACCGAGCCCTAACCCTAACATGAACCCTAACCCTAACCCTAACCCATACCCTACGCCGTACCCGAACCCCTCCCCGAACCCCTACCCTAAGCCATACCCTAACCCTAACCCTAAGCCTAACCCTAACCCTAGGCTACCCTTGACTGCTTCTGCCTCCAATAGATTTCCTAAGCACTAGTGTTTGAAGGAACAGCTTAAAAAGAGAATCCTAATGTGATTTCTTTATAATGTATGTGTTCCTTATTTTATCCTAGTGTCTAAACTCTTCTCCATGGCTGGACCCGCAAATAATATTCCTTTACGTGCTAAGGGGTATCTAGAGAGTGGGATAGGTTTAATAACTACCCTAACCCTAACGCGTACCCTAACCCTAACCCCTACCCTAACCCTAACACGTACCCTAATCCTAACCCGTACCCTGAACCGAGCCCTAACCCTAACACTAACCCTAAACCTAACCCTAAACCATACCCTACACCGTACCCGAACCCCTCCCCAAACCCGTACCCTAAGCCGTACCCGAAGCCTAACCCTAAGCCTAACCCTAACCCTAGGCTACCCTTGACTGCTTCTGCCTCCAACAGATTTCCTAAGCACTAATGTTTGAAGGAACAGCTTAAAAAGAGAATCCTAATGTGATTTCTTTATAATGGCTGTGTTCCTTATCTTATCCTAGTGTCTAAACTCTTCTCCATGGCTGGACCCCCAAATAATATTCCTTTACGTGCTAAGGGGTATCTAGAGAGTGGGATAGGTTTAATAACTACCCTAACCCTAACGCGTACCCTAACCCTAACCCCTACCCTAACCCTAAAACGTACCCTAATCCTAAACCGTACACTAAACCGAGCCCTAACCCTAACTCAAACCCTAACCCTAACCCATACCCTACGCCGTACCCGAACCCCTCCCCGAACCCGTACCCTAAGCCGTACCCTAAGCCTAACCCTAAGCCTAACCCTAACCCTAGGCTACCCTTGACTGCTTCTGCCTCCAATAGATTTCCTAAGCACTAGTGTTTGAAGGAACAGCTTAAAAAGAGAATCCTAATGTGATTTCTTTATAATGGGTGTGTTCCTTATCTTATCCTAGTGTCTAAACTCTTCTCCATGGCTGGACCCCCAAATAATATTCCTTTACGTGCTAAGGGGTATCTAGAGAGTGGGATAGGTTTAATAACTACCCTAACCCTAACGCGTACCCTAACCCTAACCCCTACCCTAACCCTAACACGTACCCTAATCCTAACCCGTACACTAAACCGAGCCCTAACCCTAACTCAAACCCTAACCCTAACCCATACCCTACGCCGTACCCGAACCCCTCCCCGAACCCGTACCCTAAGCCGTACCCTAAGCCTAACCCTAAGCCTAACCCTAACCCTAGGCTACCCTTGAGTGCTTCTGCCTCCAATAGATTTCCTAAGCACTAGTGTTTGAAGGAACAGCTTAAAAAGAGAATCCTAATGTGATTTCTTTATAATGGGTGTGTTCCTTATCTTATCCTAGTGTCTAAACTCTTCTCCATGGCTGGACCCCCAAATAATATTCCTTTACGTGCTAAGGGGTATCTAGAGAGTGGGATAGGTTTAATAACTACCCTAACACTAACACGTACCCTAACCCTAACCCCTACCCTAACCCTAACACGTACCCTAATCCTAACCCGTACCCTGAACCGAGCCGTAACCCTAAGACTAACCCTAACCCTAACCCTAACCCATACCCTACGCCGTACCCGAACCCCTCCCCGAACCCGTACCCTAAGCCGTACCCTAAGCCTAACCCTAAGCCTAACCCTAACCCTAGGCTACCCTTGACTGCTTCTGCCTCCAATAGATTTCCTAAGCACTAGTGTTTTAAGGAACGGCTTAAAAACAGAATCCTAATGTGATTTCTTTATAATGGGTGTGTTCCTTATCTTATCCTAGTGTCTAAACTCTTCTCCATGGCTGGACCCGCAAATAATATTCCTTTACGTGCTAAGGGGTATCTAGAGAGTGGGATAGGTTTAATAACTACCCTAACCTAATGCGTACCCTAACCCTAACCCCTACCCTAACCCTAACACGTACCCTAATCCTAACCCGTACCCTAAACCGAGCCCTAACCCTAACACGAACCCTAACCCTAACCCTAACCCATACCCTACGCCGTACCCGAACCCCTCCCCGAACCCCTACCCTAAGCCGTACCCTAACCCTAACCCTAAGCCTAACCCTAACCCTAGGCTACCCTTGACTGCTTCTGCCTCCAATAGATTTCCTAAGCACTAGTGTTTTAAGGAACAACTTAAAAAGAGAATCCTAATGTGATTTGTTTATAATGTATGTGTTCCTTATTTTATCCTAGTGTCTAAACTCTTCTCCATGGCTGGACCCGCAAATAATATTCCTTTACGTGCTAAGGGGTATCTAGAGAGTGGGATAGGTTTAATAACTACCCTAACCCTAACGCGTACCCTAACCCTAACCCCTACCCTAACCCTAACACGTACCCTAATCCTAACCCGTACCCTGAACCGAGCCCTAACCCTAACACTAACCCTAACCCTAACCCTAACCCATACCCTACGCCATACCCGAACCCCTCCCCGAACCCCTACCCTAAGCCGTACCCTAACCCTAACCCTAAGCCTAACCCTAACCCTAGGCTACCCTTGACTGCTTCTGCCTCCAATAGATTTCCTAAGCACTAGTGTTTGAAGGAACAGCTTAAAAAGAGAATCCTAATGTGATTTCTTTATAATGGGTGTGTTCCTTATCTTATCCTAGTGTCTAAACTCTTCTCCATGGCTGGACCCCCAAATAATATTCCTTTACGTGCTAAGGGGTATCTAGAGAGTGGGATAGGTTTAATAACTACCCTAACCCTAATGCGTACCCTAACCCTAACCCCTACCCTAACCCTAACACGTACCCTAATCCTAACCCGTACCCTAAACCGAGCCCTAACCCTAACATGAACCCTAACCCTAACCCTAACCCATACCCTACGCCGTACCCGAACCCCTCCCCGAACCCCTACCCTAAGCCATACCCTAACCCTAACCCTAAGCCTAACCCTAACCCTAGGCTACCCTTGACTGCTTCTGCCTCCAATAGATTTCCTAAGCACTAGTGTTTGAAGGAACAGCTTAAAAAGAGAATCCTAATGTGATTTCTTTATAATGTATGTGTTCCTTATTTTATCCTAGTGTCTAAACTCTTCTCCATGGCTGGACCCGCAAATAATATTCCTTTACGTGCTAAGGGGTATCTAGAGAGTGGGATAGGTTTAATAACTACCCTAACCCTAACGCGTACCCTAACCCTAACCCCTACCCTAACCCTAACACGTACCCTAATCCTAACCCGTACCCTGAACCGAGCCCTAACCCTAACACTAACCCTAAACCTAACCCTAACCCATACCCTACACCGTACCCGAACCCCTCCCCAAACCCGTACCCTAAGCCGTACCCTAAGCCTAACCCTAAGCCTAACCCTAACCCTAGGCTACCCTTGACTGCTTCTGCCTCCAACAGATTTCCTAAGCACTAATGTTTGAAGGAACAGCTTAAAAAGAGAATCCTAATGTGATTTCTTTATAATGGCTGTGTTCCTTATCTTATCCTAGTGTCTAAACTCTTCTCCATGGCTGGACCCCCAAATAATATTCCTTTACGTGCTAAGGGGTATCTAGAGAGTGGGATAGGTTTAATAACTACCCTAACCCTAACGCGTACCCTAACCCTAACCCCTACCCTAACCCTAAAACGTACCCTAATCCTAAACCGTACACTAAACCGAGCCCTAACCCTAACTCAAACCCTAACCCTAACCCATACCCTACGCCGTACCCGAACCCCTCCCCGAACCCGTACCCTAAGCCGTACCCTAAGCCTAACCCTAAGCCTAACCCTAAGCCTAACCCTAACCCTAGGCTACCCTTGACTGCTTCTGCCTCCAATAGATTTTCTAAGCACTAGTGTTTTAAGGAACGGCTTAAAAAGAGAATCTTAATGTGATTTCTTTATAATGGGTGTGTTCCTTATCTTATCCTAGTGTCTAAACTCTTCTCCATGGCTGGACGCCCAAATAATATTCCTTTACGTGCTAAGGGGTATCTAGAGAGTGGGATAGGTTTAATAACTACCCTAACCCTAACGCGTACCCTAACCCTAACCCCTACCCTAACCCTAACACGTACCCTAATCCTAACCCGTACACTAAACCGAGCCCTAACCCTAACTCAAACCCTAACCCTAACCCATACCCTACGCCGTACCCGAACCCCTCCCCGAACCCGTACCCTAAGCCGTACCCTAAGCCTAACCCTAAGCCTAACCCTAACCCTAGGCTACCCTTGACTGCTTCTGCCTCCAATAGATTTCCTAAGCACTAGTGTTTGAAGGAACAGCTTAAAAAGAGAATCCTAATGTGATTTCTTTATAATGGGTGTGTTCCTTATCTTATCCTAGTGTCTAAACTCTTCTCCATGGCTGGACCCCCAAATAATATTCCTTTACGTGCTAAGGGGTATCTAGAGAGTGGGATAGGTTTAATAACTACCCTAACCCTAACGCGTACCCTAACCCTAACCCCTACCCTAACCCTAACACGTACCCTAATCCTAACCCGTACCCTGAACCGAGCCGTAACCCTAAGACTAACCCTAACCCTAACCCTAACCCATACCCTACGCCGTACCCGAACCCCTCCCCGAACCCGTACCCTAAGCCGTACCCTAAGCCTAACCCTAAGCCTAACCCTAACCCTAGGCTACCCTTGACTGCTTCTGCCTCCAATAGATTTCCTAAGCACTAGTGTTTTAAGGAACGGCTTAAAAACAGAATCCTAATGTGATTTCTTTATAATGGGTGTGTTCCTTATCTTATCCTAGTGTCTAAACTCTTCTCCATGGCTGGACCCGCAAATAATATTCCTTTACGTGCTAAGGGGTATCTAGAGAGTGGGATAGGTTTACTAACTACCCTAACCTAATGCGTACCCTAACCCTAACCCCTACCCTAACCCTAACACGTACCCTAATCCTAACCCGTACCCTAAACCGAGCCCTAACCCTAACACGAACCCTAACCCTAACCCTAACCCATACCCTACGCCGTACCCGAACCCCTCCCCGAGCCCCTACCCTAAGCCGTACCCTAACCCTAACCCTAAGCCTAACCCTAACCCTAGGCTACCCTTGACTGCTTCTGCCTCCAATAGATTTCCTAAGCACTAGTGTTTTAAGGAACAACTTAAAAAGAGAATCCTAATGTGATTTGTTTATAATGTATGTGTTCCTTATTTTATCCTAGTGTCTAAACTCTTCTCCATGGCTGGACCCGCAAATAATATTCCTTTACGTGCTAAGGGGTATCTAGAGAGTGGGATAGGTTTAATAAGTACCCTAACCCTAACGCGTACCCTAACCCTAACCCCTACCCTAACCCTAACACGTACCCTAATCCTAACCCGTACCCTGAACCGAGCCCTAACCCTAACACTAACCCTAACCCTAACCCTAACCCATACCCTACGCCATACCCGAACCCCTCCCCGAACCCGTACCCTAAGCCGTACCCTAAGCCTAACCCTAAGCCTAACCCTAACCCTTGGCTACCCTTGACTGCTTCTGCCTCCAATAGATTTCCTAAGCACTAGTGTTTGAAGGAACAGCTTAAAAAGAGAATCCTAATGTGATTTCTTTATAATGGCTGTGTTCCTTATCTTATCCTAGTGTCTAAACTCTTCTCCATGGCTGGACCCCCAAATAATATTCCTTTACGTGCTAAGGGGTATCTAGAGAGTGGGATAGGTTTAATAACTACCCTAACCCTAACGCGTACCCTAACCCTAACCCCTACCCTAACCCTAAAACGTACCCTAATCCTAAACCGTACACTAAACCGAGCCCTAACCCTAACTCAAACCCTAACCCTAACCCATACCCTACGCCGTACCCGAACCCCTCCCCGAACCCGTACCCTAAGCCGTACCCTAAGCCTAACCCTAAGCCTAACCCTAACCCTAGGCTACCCTTGACTGCTTCTGCCTCCAATAGATTTCCTAAGCACTAGTGTTTGAAGGAACAGCTTAAAAAGAGAATCCTAATGTGATTTCTTTATAATGGGTGTGTTCCTTATCTTATCCTAGTGTCTAAACTCTTCTCCATGGCTGGACCCCCAAATAATATTCCTTTACGTGCTAAGGGGTATCTAGAGAGTGGGATAGGTTTAATAACTACCCTAACCCTAACGCGTACCCTAACCCTAACCCCTACCCTAACCCTAACACGTACCCTAATCCTAACCCGTACACTAAACCGAGCCCTAACCCTAACTCAAACCCTAACCCTAACCCATACCCTACGCCGTACCCGAACCCCTCCCCGAACCCGTACCCTAAGCCGTACCCTAAGCCTAACCCTAAGCCTAACCCTAACCCTAGGCTACCCTTGAGTGCTTCTGCCTCCAATAGATTTCCTAAGCACTAGTGTTTGAAGGAACAGCTTAAAAAGAGAATCCTAATGTGATTTCTTTATAATGGGTGTGTTCCTTATCTTATCCTAGTGTCTAAACTCTTCTCCATGGCTGGACCCCCAAATAATATTCCTTTACGTGCTAAGGGGTATCTAGAGAGTGGGATAGGTTTAATAACTACCCTAACACTAACACGTACCCTAACCCTAACCCCTACCCTAACCCTAACACGTACCCTAATCCTAACCCGTACCCTGAACCGAGCCGTAACCCTAAGACTAACCCTAACCCTAACCCTAACCCATACCCTACGCCGTACCCGAACCCCTCCCCGAACCCGTACCCTAAGCCGTACCCTAAGCCTAACCCTAAGCCTAACCCTAACCCTAGGCTACCCTTGACTGCTTCTGCCTCCAATAGATTTCCTAAGCACTAGTGTTTTAAGGAACGGCTTAAAAACAGAATCCTAATGTGATTTCTTTATAATGGGTGTGTTCCTTATCTTATCCTAGTGTCTAAACTCTTCTCCATGGCTGGACCCGCAAATAATATTCCTTTACGTGCTAAGGGGTATCTAGAGAGTGGGATAGGTTTAATAACTACCCTAACCTAATGCGTACCCTAACCCTAACCCCTACCCTAACCCTAACACGTACCCTAATCCTAACCCGTACCCTAAACCGAGCCCTAACCCTAACACGAACCCTAACCCTAACCCTAACCCATACCCTACGCCGTACCCGAACCCCTCCCCGAACCCCTACCCTAAGCCGTACCCTAACCCTAACCCTAAGCCTAACCCTAACCCTAGGCTACCCTTGACTGCTTCTGCCTCCAATAGATTTCCTAAGCACTAGTGTTTTAAGGAACAACTTAAAAAGAGAATCCTAATGTGATTTGTTTATAATGTATGTGTTCCTTATTTTATCCTAGTGTCTAAACTCTTCTCCATGGCTGGACCCGCAAATAATATTCCTTTACGTGCTAAGGGGTATCTAGAGAGTGGGATAGGTTTAATAACTACCCTAACCCTAACGCGTACCCTAACCCTAACCCCTACCCTAACCCTAACACGTACCCTAATCCTAACCCGTACCCTGAACCGAGCCCTAACCCTAACACTAACCCTAACCCTAACCCTAACCCATACCCTACGCCATACCCGAACCCCTCCCCGAACCCCTACCCTAAGCCGTACCCTAACCCTAACCCTAAGCCTAACCCTAACCCTAGGCTACCCTTGACTGCTTCTGCCTCCAATAGATTTCCTAAGCACTAGTGTTTGAAGGAACAGCTTAAAAAGAGAATCCTAATGTGATTTCTTTATAATGGGTGTGTTCCTTATCTTATCCTAGTGTCTAAACTCTTCTCCATGGCTGGACCCCCAAATAATATTCCTTTACGTGCTAAGGGGTATCTAGAGAGTGGGATAGGTTTAATAACTACCCTAACCCTAATGCGTACCCTAACCCTAACCCCTACCCTAACCCTAACACGTACCCTAATCCTAACCCGTACCCTAAACCGAGCCCTAACCCTAACATGAACCCTAACCCTAACCCTAACCCATACCCTACGCCGTACCCGAACCCCTCCCCGAACCCCTACCCTAAGCCATACCCTAACCCTAACCCTAAGCCTAACCCTAACCCTAGGCTACCCTTGACTGCTTCTGCCTCCAATAGATTTCCTAAGCACTAGTGTTTGAAGGAACAGCTTAAAAAGAGAATCCTAATGTGATTTCTTTATAATGTATGTGTTCCTTATTTTATCCTAGTGTCTAAACTCTTCTCCATGGCTGGACCCGCAAATAATATTCCTTTACGTGCTAAGGGGTATCTAGAGAGTGGGATAGGTTTAATAACTACCCTAACCCTAACGCGTACCCTAACCCTAACCCCTACCCTAACCCTAACACGTACCCTAATCCTAACCCGTACCCTGAACCGAGCCCTAACCCTAACACTAACCCTAAACCTAACCCTAACCCATACCCTACACCGTACCCGAACCCCTCCCCAAACCCGTACCCTAAGCCGTACCCTAAGCCTAACCCTAAGCCTAACCCTAACCCTAGGCTACCCTTGACTGCTTCTGCCTCCAACAGATTTCCTAAGCACTAATGTTTGAAGGAACAGCTTAAAAAGAGAATCCTAATGTGATTTCTTTATAATGGCTGTGTTCCTTATCTTATCCTAGTGTCTAAACTCTTCTCCATGGCTGGACCCCCAAATAATATTCCTTTACGTGCTAAGGGGTATCTAGAGAGTGGGATAGGTTTAATAACTACCCTAACCCTAACGCGTACCCTAACCCTAACCCCTACCCTAACCCTAAAACGTACCCTAATCCTAAACCGTACACTAAACCGAGCCCTAACCCTAACTCAAACCCTAACCCTAACCCATACCCTACGCCGTACCCGAACCCCTCCCCGAACCCGTACCCTAAGCCGTACCCTAAGCCTAACCCTAAGCCTAACCCTAAGCCTAACCCTAACCCTAGGCTACCCTTGACTGCTTCTGCCTCCAATAGATTTTCTAAGCACTAGTGTTTTAAGGAACGGCTTAAAAAGAGAATCTTAATGTGATTTCTTTATAATGGGTGTGTTCCTTATCTTATCCTAGTGTCTAAACTCTTCTCCATGGCTGGACGCCCAAATAATATTCCTTTACGTGCTAAGGGGTATCTAGAGAGTGGGATAGGTTTAATAACTACCCTAACCCTAACGCGTACCCTAACCCTAACCCCTACCCTAACCCTAACACGTACCCTAATCCTAACCCGTACACTAAACCGAGCCCTAACCCTAACTCAAACCCTAACCCTAACCCATACCCTACGCCGTACCCGAACCCCTCCCCGAACCCGTACCCTAAGCCGTACCCTAAGCCTAACCCTAAGCCTAACCCTAACCCTAGGCTACCCTTGACTGCTTCTGCCTCCAATAGATTTCCTAAGCACTAGTGTTTGAAGGAACAGCTTAAAAAGAGAATCCTAATGTGATTTCTTTATAATGGGTGTGTTCCTTATCTTATCCTAGTGTCTAAACTCTTCTCCATGGCTGGACCCCCAAATAATATTCCTTTACGTGCTAAGGGGTATCTAGAGAGTGGGATAGGTTTAATAACTACCCTAACCCTAACGCGTACCCTAACCCTAACCCCTACCCTAACCCTAACACGTACCCTAATCCTAACCCGTACCCTGAACCGAGCCGTAACCCTAAGACTAACCCTAACCCTAACCCTAACCCATACCCTACGCCGTACCCGAACCCCTCCCCGAACCCGTACCCTAAGCCGTACCCTAAGCCTAACCCTAAGCCTAACCCTAACCCTAGGCTACCCTTGACTGCTTCTGCCTCCAATAGATTTCCTAAGCACTAGTGTTTTAAGGAACGGCTTAAAAACAGAATCCTAATGTGATTTCTTTATAATGGGTGTGTTCCTTATCTTATCCTAGTGTCTAAACTCTTCTCCATGGCTGGACCCGCAAATAATATTCCTTTACGTGCTAAGGGGTATCTAGAGAGTGGGATAGGTTTACTAACTACCCTAACCTAATGCGTACCCTAACCCTAACCCCTACCCTAACCCTAACACGTACCCTAATCCTAACCCGTACCCTAAACCGAGCCCTAACCCTAACACGAACCCTAACCCTAACCCTAACCCATACCCTACGCCGTACCCGAACCCCTCCCCGAGCCCCTACCCTAAGCCGTACCCTAACCCTAACCCTAAGCCTAACCCTAACCCTAGGCTACCCTTGACTGCTTCTGCCTCCAATAGATTTCCTAAGCACTAGTGTTTTAAGGAACAACTTAAAAAGAGAATCCTAATGTGATTTGTTTATAATGTATGTGTTCCTTATTTTATCCTAGTGTCTAAACTCTTCTCCATGGCTGGACCCGCAAATAATATTCCTTTACGTGCTAAGGGGTATCTAGAGAGTGGGATAGGTTTAATAAGTACCCTAACCCTAACGCGTACCCTAACCCTAACCCCTACCCTAACCCTAACACGTACCCTAATCCTAACCCGTACCCTGAACCGAGCCCTAACCCTAACACTAACCCTAACCCTAACCCTAACCCATACCCTACGCCATACCCGAACCCCTCCCCGAACCCGTACCCTAAGCCGTACCCTAAGCCTAACCCTAAGCCTAACCCTAACCCTTGGCTACCCTTGACTGCTTCTGCCTCCAATAGATTTCCTAAGCACTAGTGTTTGAAGGAACAGCTTAAAAAGAGAATCCTAATGTGATTTCTTTATAATGGGTGTGTTCCTTATCTTATCCTAGTGTCTAAACTCTTCTCCATGGCTGGACCCACAAATAATATTCCTTTACGTGCTAAGGGGTATCTAGAGAGTGGGATAGGTTTAATAACTACCCTAACCCTAACGCGTACCCTAACCCTAACCCCTACCCTAACCCTAACACGTACCCTAATCCTAACCCGTACACTAAACCGAGCCCTAACCCTAACTCAAACCCTAACCCTAACCCATACCCTACGCTGTACCCGAACCCCTCCCCGAACCCGTACCCTAAGCCGTACCCTAAGCCTAACCCTAAGCCTAACCCTAACCCTAGGCTACCCTTGACTGCTTCTGCCTCCAATAGATTTCCTAAGCACTAGTGTTTGAAGGAACAGCTTAAAAAGAGAATCCTAATGTGATTTCTTTATAATGGGTGTGTTCCTTATCTTATCCTAGTGTCTAAACTCTTCTCCATGGCTGGACCCCCAAATAATATTCCTTTACGTGCTAAGGGGTATCTAGAGAGTGGGATAGGTTTAATAACTACCCTAACCCTAATGCGTACCCTAAACCTAACCCCTACCCTAACCCTAACACGTACCCTAATCCTAACCCGTACCCTAAACCGAGCCCTAACCCTAACACAAACCCTAACCCTAACCCTAACCCATACCCTACGCCGTACCCGAACCCCTCCCCGAACCCCTACCCTAAGCCGTACCCTAACCCTAACCCTAAGCCTAACCCTAACCCTAGGCTACCCTTGACTGCTTCTGCCTCCAATAGATTTCCTAAGCACTAGTGTTTGAAGGAACAGCTTAAAAAGAGAATCCTAATGTGATTTCTTTATAATGTATGTGTTCCTTATTTTATCCTAGTGTCTAAACTCTTCTCCATGGCTGGACCCGCAAATAATATTCCTTTACGTGCTAAGGGGTATCTAGAGAGTGGGATAGGTTTAATAACTACCCTAACCCTAACGCGTACCCTAACCCTAACCCCTACCCTAACCCTAACACGTACCCTAATCCTAACCCGTACCCTGAACCGAGCCCTAACCCTAACACTAACCCTAAACCTAACCCTAACCCATACCCTACACCGTACCCGAACCCCTCCCCAAACCCGTACCCTAAGCCGTACCCTAAGCCTAACCCTAAGCCTAACCCTAACCCTAGGCTACCCTTGACTGCTTCTGCCTCCAATAGATTTCCTAAGCACTAGTGTTTGAAGGAACAGCTTAAAAAGAGAATCCTAATGTGATTTCTTTATAATGGCTGTGTTCCTTATCTTATCCTAGTGTCTAAACTCTTCTCCATGGCTGGACCCCCAAATAATATTCCTTTACGTGCTAAGGGGTATCTAGAGAGTGGGATAGGTTTAATAACTACCCTAACCCTAACGCGTACCCTAACCCTAACCCCTACCCTAACCCTAAAACGTACCCTAATCCTAAACCGTACACTAAACCGAGCCCTAACCCTAACTCAAACCCTAACCCTAACCCATACCCTACGCCGTACCCGAACCCCTCCCCGAACCCGTACCCTAAGCCGTACCCTAAGCCTAACCCTAAGCCTAACCCTAACCCTAGGCTACCCTTGACTGCTTCTGCCTCCAATAGATTTCCTAAGCACTAGTGTTTGAAGGAACAGCTTAAAAAGAGAATCCTAATGTGATTTCTTTATAATGGGTGTGTTCCTTATCTTATCCTAGTGTCTAAACTCTTCTCCATGGCTGGACCCGCAAATAATATTCCTTTACGTGCTAAGGGGTATCTAGAGAGTGGGATAGGTTTAATAACTACCCTAACCCTAATGCGTACCCTAACCCTAACCCCTACCCTAACCCTAACACGTACCCTAATCCTAACCCGTACCCTAAACCGAGCCCTAACCCTAACATGAACCCTAACCCTAACCCTAACCCATACCCTACGCCGTACCCGAACCCCTCCCCGAACCCCTACCCTAAGCCATACCCTAACCCTAACCCTAAGCCTAACCCTAACCCTAGGCTACCCTTGACTGCTTCTGCCTCCAATAGATTTCCTAAGCACTAGTGTTTGAAGGAACAGCTTAAAAAGAGAATCCTAATGTGATTTCTTTATAATGTATGTGTTCCTTATTTTATCCTAGTGTCTAAACTCTTCTCCATGGCTGGACCCGCAAATAATATTCCTTTACGTGCTAAGGGGTATCTAGAGAGTGGGATAGGTTTAATAACTACCCTAACCCTAACGCGTACCCTAACCCTAACCCCTACCCTAACCCTAACACGTACCCTAATCCTAACCCGTACCCTGAACCGAGCCCTAACCCTAACACTAACCCTAAACCTAACCCTAACCCATACCCTACACCGTACCCGAACCCCTCCCCAAACCCGTACCCTAAGCCGTACCCTAAGCCTAACCCTAAGCCTAACCCTAACCCTAGGCTACCCTTGACTGCTTCTGCCTCCAACAGATTTCCTAAGCACTAATGTTTGAAGGAACAGCTTAAAAAGAGAATCCTAATGTGATTTCTTTATAATGGCTGTGTTCCTTATCTTATCCTAGTGTCTAAACTCTTCTCCATGGCTGGACCCCCAAATAATATTCCTTTACGTGCTAAGGGGTATCTAGAGAGTGGGATAGGTTTAATAACTACCCTAACCCTAACGCGTACCCTAACCCTAACCCCTACCCTAACCCTAAAACGTACCCTAATCCTAAACCGTACACTAAACCGAGCCCTAACCCTAACTCAAACCCTAACCCTAACCCATACCCTACGCCGTACCCGAACCCCTCCCCGAACCCGTACCCTAAGCCGTACCCTAAGCCTAACCCTAAGCCTAACCCTAAGCCTAACCCTAACCCTAGGCTACCCTTGACTGCTTCTGCCTCCAATAGATTTTCTAAGCACTAGTGTTTTAAGGAACGGCTTAAAAAGAGAATCTTAATGTGATTTCTTTATAATGGGTGTGTTCCTTATCTTATCCTAGTGTCTAAACTCTTCTCCATGGCTGGACGCCCAAATAATATTCCTTTACGTGCTAAGGGGTATCTAGAGAGTGGGATAGGTTTAATAACTACCCTAACCCTAACGCGTACCCTAACCCTAACCCCTACCCTAACCCTAACACGTACCCTAATCCTAACCCGTACACTAAACCGAGCCCTAACCCTAACTCAAACCCTAACCCTAACCCATACCCTACGCCGTACCCGAACCCCTCCCCGAACCCGTACCCTAAGCCGTACCCTAAGCCTAACCCTAAGCCTAACCCTAACCCTAGGCTACCCTTGACTGCTTCTGCCTCCAATAGATTTCCTAAGCACTAGTGTTTGAAGGAACAGCTTAAAAAGAGAATCCTAATGTGATTTCTTTATAATGGGTGTGTTCCTTATCTTATCCTAGTGTCTAAACTCTTCTCCATGGCTGGACCCCCAAATAATATTCCTTTACGTGCTAAGGGGTATCTAGAGAGTGGGATAGGTTTAATAACTACCCTAACCCTAACGCGTACCCTAACCCTAACCCCTACCCTAACCCTAACACGTACCCTAATCCTAACCCGTACCCTGAACCGAGCCGTAACCCTAAGACTAACCCTAACCCTAACCCTAACCCATACCCTACGCCGTACCCGAACCCCTCCCCGAACCCGTACCCTAAGCCGTACCCTAAGCCTAACCCTAAGCCTAACCCTAACCCTAGGCTACCCTTGACTGCTTCTGCCTCCAATAGATTTCCTAAGCACTAGTGTTTTAAGGAACGGCTTAAAAACAGAATCCTAATGTGATTTCTTTATAATGGGTGTGTTCCTTATCTTATCCTAGTGTCTAAACTCTTCTCCATGGCTGGACCCGCAAATAATATTCCTTTACGTGCTAAGGGGTATCTAGAGAGTGGGATAGGTTTACTAACTACCCTAACCTAATGCGTACCCTAACCCTAACCCCTACCCTAACCCTAACACGTACCCTAATCCTAACCCGTACCCTAAACCGAGCCCTAACCCTAACACGAACCCTAACCCTAACCCTAACCCATACCCTACGCCGTACCCGAACCCCTCCCCGAGCCCCTACCCTAAGCCGTACCCTAACGCTAACCCTAAGCCTAACCCTAACCCTAGGCTACCCTTGACTGCTTCTGCCTCCAATAGATTTCCTAAGCACTAGTGTTTTAAGGAACAACTTAAAAAGAGAATCCTAATGTGATTTGTTTATAATGTATGTGTTCCTTATTTTATCCTAGTGTCTAAACTCTTCTCCATGGCTGGACCCGCAAATAATATTCCTTTACGTGCTAAGGGGTATCTAGAGAGTGGGATAGGTTTAATAAGTACCCTAACCCTAACGCGTACCCTAACCCTAACCCCTACCCTAACCCTAACACGTACCCTAATCCTAACCCGTACCCTGAACCGAGCCCTAACCCTAACACTAACCCTAACCCTAACCCTAACCCATACCCTACGCCATACCCGAACCCCTCCCCGAACCCGTACCCTAAGCCGTACCCTAAGCCTAACCCTAAGCCTAACCCTAACCCTTGGCTACCCTTGACTGCTTCTGCCTCCAATAGATTTCCTAAGCACTAGTGTTTGAAGGAACAGCTTAAAAAGAGAATCCTAATGTGATTTCTTTATAATGGGTGTGTTCCTTATCTTATCCTAGTGTCTAAACTCTTCTCCATGGCTGGACCCACAAATAATATTCCTTTACGTGCTAAGGGGTATCTAGAGAGTGGGATAGGTTTAATAACTACCCTAACCCTAACGCGTACCCTAACCCTAACCCCTACCCTAACCCTAACACGTACCCTAATCCTAACCCGTACACTAAACCGAGCCCTAACCCTAACTCAAACCCTAACCCTAACCCATACCCTACGCTGTACCCGAACCCCTCCCCGAACCCGTACCCTAAGCCGTACCCTAAGCCTAACCCTAAGCCTAACCCTAACCCTAGGCTACCCTTGACTGCTTCTGCCTCCAATAGATTTCCTAAGCACTAGTGTTTGAAGGAACAGCTTAAAAAGAGAATCCTAATGTGATTTCTTTATAATGGGTGTGTTCCTTATCTTATCCTAGTGTCTAAACTCTTCTCCATGGCTGGACCCCCAAATAATATTCCTTTACGTGCTAAGGGGTATCTAGAGAGTGGGATAGGTTTAATAACTACCCTAACCCTAATGCGTACCCTAAACCTAACCCCTACCCTAACCCTAACACGTACCCTAATCCTAACCCGTACCCTAAACCGAGCCCTAACCCTAACACAAACCCTAACCCTAACCCTAACCCATACCCTACGCCGTACCCGAACCCCTCCCCGAACCCCTACCCTAAGCCGTACCCTAACCCTAACCCTAAGCCTAACCCTAACCCTAGGCTACCCTTGACTGCTTCTGCCTCCAATAGATTTCCTAAGCACTAGTGTTTGAAGGAACAGCTTAAAAAGAGAATCCTAATGTGATTTCTTTATAATGTATGTGTTCCTTATTTTATCCTAGTGTCTAAACTCTTCTCCATGGCTGGACCCGCAAATAATATTCCTTTACGTGCTAAGGGGTATCTAGAGAGTGGGATAGGTTTAATAACTACCCTAACCCTAACGCGTACCCTAACCCTAACCCCTACCCTAACCCTAACACGTACCCTAATCCTAACCCGTACCCTGAACCGAGCCCTAACCCTAACACTAACCCTAAACCTAACCCTAACCCATACCCTACACCGTACCCGAACCCCTCCCCAAACCCGTACCCTAAGCCGTACCCTAAGCCTAACCCTAAGCCTAACCCTAACCCTAGGCTACCCTTGACTGCTTCTGCCTCCAATAGATTTCCTAAGCACTAGTGTTTGAAGGAACAGCTTAAAAAGAGAATCCTAATGTGATTTCTTTATAATGGCTGTGTTCCTTATCTTATCCTAGTGTCTAAACTCTTCTCCATGGCTGGACCCCCAAATAATATTCCTTTACGTGCTAAGGGGTATCTAGAGAGTGGGATAGGTTTAATAACTACCCTAACCCTAACGCGTACCCTAACCCTAACCCCTACCCTAACCCTAAAACGTACCCTAATCCTAAACCGTACACTAAACCGAGCCCTAACCCTAACTCAAACCCTAACCCTAACCCATACCCTACGCCGTACCCGAACCCCTCCCCGAACCCGTACCCTAAGCCGTACCCTAAGCCTAACCCTAAGCCTAACCCTAACCCTAGGCTACCCTTGACTGCTTCTGCCTCCAATAGATTTCCTAAGCACTAGTGTTTGAAGGAACAGCTTAAAAAGAGAATCCTAATGTGATTTCTTTATAATGGGTGTGTTCCTTATCTTATCCTAGTGTCTAAACTCTTCTCCATGGCTGGACCCCCAAATAATATTCCTTTACGTGCTAAGGGGTATCTAGAGAGTGGGATAGGTTTAATAACTACCCTAACCCTAACGCGTACCCTAACCCTAACCCCTACCCTAACCCTAACACGTACCCTAATCCTAACCCGTACACTAAACCGAGCCCTAACCCTAACTCAAACCCGAACCCTAACCCATACCCTACGCCGTACCCGAACCCCTCCCCGAACCCGTACCCTAAGCCGTACCCTAAGCCTAACCCTAAGCCTAACCCTAACCCTAGGCTACCCTTGACTGCTTCTGCCTCCAATAGATTTCCTAAGCACTAGTGTTTGAAGGAACAGCTTAAAAAGAGAATCCTAATGTGATTTCTTTATAATGGGTGTGTTCCTTATCTTATCCTAGTGTCTAAACTCTTCTCCATGGCTGGACCCCCAAATAATATTCCTTTACGTGCTAAGGGGTATCTAGAGAGTGGGATAGGTTTAATAACTACCCTAACACTAACACGTACCCTAACCCTAACCCCTACCCTAACCCTAACACGTACCCTAATCCTAACCCGTACCCTGAACCGAGCCGTAACCCTAAGACTAACCCTAACACTAACCCTAACCCATACCCTACGCCGTACCCGAACCCCTCCCCGAACCCGTACCCTAAGCCGTACCCTAAGCCTAACCCTAAGCCTAACCCTAACCCTAGGCTACCCTTGACTGCTTCTGCCTCCAATAGATTTCCTAAGCACTAGTGTTTTAAGGAACGGCTTAAAAACAGAATCCTAATGTGATTTCTTTATAATGGGTGTGTTCCTTATCTTATCCTAGTGTCTAAACTCTTCTCCATGGCTGGACCCGCAAATAATATTCCTTTACGTGCTAAGGGGTATCTAGAGAGTGGGATAGGTTTAATAACTACCCTAACCCTAATGCGTACCCTAACCCTAACCCCTACCCTAACCCTAACACGTACCCTAATCCTAACCCGTACCCTAAACCGAGCCCTAACCCTAACACAAACCCTAACCCTAACCCTAACCCATACCCTACGCCGTACCCGAACCCCTCCCCGAACCCCTACCCTAAGCCGTACCCTAACCCTAACCCTAAGCCTAACCCTAACCCTAGGCTACCCTTGACTGCTTCTGCCTCCAATAGATTTCCTAAGCACTAGTGTTTGAAGGAACAGCTTAAAAAGAGAATCCTAATGTGATTTCTTTATAATGGGTGTGTTCCTTATCTTATCCTAGTGTCTAAACTCTTCTCCATGGCTGGACCCCCAAATAATATTCCTTTACGTGCTAAGGGGTATCTAGAGAGTGGGATAGGTTTAATAACTACCCTAACCCTAATGCGTACCCTAACCCTAACCCCTACCCTAACCCTAACACGTACCCTAATCCTAACCCGTACCCTAAACCGAGCCCTAACCCTAACATGAACCCTAACCCTAACCCTAACCCATACCCTACGCCGTACCCGAACCCCTCCCCGAACCCCTACCCTAAGCCATACCCTAACCCTAACCCTAAGCCTAACCCTAACCCTAGGCTACCCTTGACTGCTTCTGCCTCCAATAGATTTCCTAAGCACTAGTGTTTGAAGGAACAGCTTAAAAAGAGAATCCTAATGTGATTTCTTTATAATGTATGTGTTCCTTATTTTATCCTAGTGTCTAAACTCTTCTCCATGGCTGGACCCGCAAATAATATTCCTTTACGTGCTAAGGGGTATCTAGAGAGTGGGATAGGTTTAATAACTACCCTAACCCTAACGCGTACCCTAACCCTAACCCCTACCCTAACCCTAACACGTACCCTAATCCTAACCCGTACCCTGAACCGAGCCCTAACCCTAACACTAACCCTAAACCTAACCCTAACCCATACCCTACACCGTACCCGAACCCCTCCCCAAACCCGTACCCTAAGCCGTACCCTAAGCCTAACCCTAAGCCTAACCCTAACCCTAGGCTACCCTTGACTGCTTCTGCCTCCAACAGATTTCCTAAGCACTAATGTTTGAAGGAACAGCTTAAAAAGAGAATCCTAATGTGATTTCTTTATAATGGCTGTGTTCCTTATCTTATCCTAGTGTCTAAACTCTTCTCCATGGCTGGACCCCCAAATAATATTCCTTTACGTGCTAAGGGGTATCTAGAGAGTGGGATAGGTTTAATAACTACCCTAACCCTAATGCGTACCCTAACCCTAACCCCTACCCTAACCCTAAAACGTACCCTAATCCTAAACCGTACACTAAACCGAGCCCTAACCCTAACTCAAACCCTAACCCTAACCCATACCCTACGCCGTACCCGAACCCCTCCCCGAACCCGTACCCTAAGCCGTACCCTAAGCCTAACCCTAAGCCTAACCCTAACCCTAGGCTACCCTTGACTGCTTCTGCCTCCAATAGATTTCCTAAGCACTAGTGTTTGAAGGAACAGCTTAAAAAGAGAATCCTAATGTGATTTCTTTATAATGGGTGTGTTCCTTATCTTATCCTAGTGTCTAAACTCTTCTCCATGGCTGGACCCCCAAATAATATTCCTTTACGTGCTAAGGGGTATCTAGAGAGTGGGATAGGTTTAATAACTACCCTAACCCTAACGCGTACCCTAACCCTAACCCCTACCCTAACCCTAACACGTACCCTAATCCTAACCCGTACACTAAACCGAGCCCTAACCCTAACTCAAACCCTAACCCTAACCCATACCCTACGCCGTACCCGAACCCCTCCCCGAACCCGTACCCTAAGCCGTACCCTAAGCCTAACCCTAAGCCTAACCCTAACCCTAGGCTACCCTTGAGTGCTTCTGCCTCCAATAGATTTCCTAAGCACTAGTGTTTGAAGGAACAGCTTAAAAAGAGAATCCTAATGTGATTTCTTTATAATGGGTGTGTTCCTTATCTTATCCTAGTGTCTAAACTCTTCTCCATGGCTGGACCCCCAAATAATATTCCTTTACGTGCTAAGGGGTATCTAGAGAGTGGGATAGGTTTAATAACTACCCTAACACTAACACGTACCCTAACCCTAACCCCTACCCTAACCCTAACACGTACCCTAATCCTAACCCGTACCCTGAACCGAGCCGTAACCCTAAGACTAACCCTAACCCTAACCCTAACCCATACCCTACGCCGTACCCGAACCCCTCCCCGAACCCGTACCCTAAGCCGTACCCTAAGCCTAACCCTAAGCCTAACCCTAACCCTAGGCTACCCTTGACTGCTTCTGCCTCCAATAGATTTCCTAAGCACTAGTGTTTTAAGGAACGGCTTAAAAACAGAATCCTAATGTGATTTCTTTATAATGGGTGTGTTCCTTATCTTATCCTAGTGTCTAAACTCTTCTCCATGGCTGGACCCGCAAATAATATTCCTTTACGTGCTAAGGGGTATCTAGAGAGTGGGATAGGTTTACTAACTACCCTAACCTAATGCGTACCCTAACCCTAACCCCTACCCTAACCCTAACACGTACCCTAATCCTAACCCGTACCCTAAACCGAGCCCTAACCCTAACACGAACCCTAACCCTAACCCTAACCCATACCCTACGCCGTACCCGAACCCCTCCCCGAACCCCTACCCTAAGCCGTACCCTAACCCTAACCCTAAGCCTAACCCTAACCCTAGGCTACCCTTGACTGCTTCTGCCTCCAATAGATTTCCTAAGCACTAGTGTTTTAAGGAACAACTTAAAAAGAGAATCCTAATGTGATTTGTTTATAATGTATGTGTTCCTTATTTTATCCTAGTGTCTAAACACTTCTCCATGGCTGGACCCGCAAATAATATTCCTTTACGTGCTAAGGGGTATCTAGAGAGTGGGATAGGTTTAATAACTACCCTAACCCTAACGCGTACCCTAACCCTAACCCCTACCCTAACCCTAACACGTACCCTAATCCTAACCCGTACCCTGAACCGAGCCCTAACCCTAACACTAACCCTAACCCTAACCCTAACCCATACCCTACGCCATACCCGAACCCCTCCCCGAACCCCTACCCTAAGCCGTACCCTAACCCTAACCCTAAGCCTAACCCTAACCCTAGGCTACCCTTGACTGCTTCTGCCTCCAATAGATTTCCTAAGCACTAGTGTTTGAAGGAACAGCTTAAAAAGAGAATCCTAATGTGATTTCTTTATAATGGGTGTGTTCCTTATCTTATCCTAGTGTCTAAACTCTTCTCCATGGCTGGACCCCCAAATAATATTCCTTTACGTGCTAAGGGGTATCTAGAGAGTGGGATAGGTTTAATAACTACCCTAACCCTAATGCGTACCCTAACCCTAACCCCTACCCTAACCCTAACACGTACCCTAATCCTAACCCGTACCCTAAACCGAGCCCTAACCCTAACATGAACCCTAACCCTAACCCTAACCCATACCCTACGCCGTACCCGAACCCCTCCCCGAACCCCTACCCTAAGCCATACCCTAACCCTAACCCTAAGCCTAACCCTAACCCTAGGCTACCCTTGACTGCTTCTGCCTCCAATAGATTTCCTAAGCACTAGTGTTTGAAGGAACAGCTTAAAAAGAGAATCCTAATGTGATTTCTTTATAATGTATGTGTTCCTTATTTTATCCTAGTGTCTAAACTCTTCTCCATGGCTGGACCCGCAAATAATATTCCTTTACGTGCTAAGGGGTATCTAGAGAGTGGGATAGGTTTAATAACTACCCTAACCCTAACGCGTACCCTAACCCTAACCCCTACCCTAACCCTAACACGTACCCTAATCCTAACCCGTACCCTGAACCGAGCCCTAACCCTAACACTAACCCTAAACCTAACCCTAACCCATACCCTACACCGTACCCGAACCCCTCCCCAAACCCGTACCCTAAGCCGTACCCTAAGCCTAACCCTAAGCCTAACCCTAACCCTAGGCTACCCTTGACTGCTTCTGCCTCCAACAGATTTCCTAAGCACTAATGTTTGAAGGAACAGCTTAAAAAGAGAATCCTAATGTGATTTCTTTATAATGGCTGTGTTCCTTATCTTATCCTAGTGTCTAAACTCTTCTCCATGGCTGGACCCCCAAATAATATTCCTTTACGTGCTAAGGGGTATCTAGAGAGTGGGATAGGTTTAATAACTACCCTAACCCTAACGCGTACCCTAACCCTAACCCCTACCCTAACCCTAAAACGTACCCTAATCCTAAACCGTACACTAAACCGAGCCCTAACCCTAACTCAAACCCTAACCCTAACCCATACCCTACGCCGTACCCGAACCCCTCCCCGAACCCGTACCCTAAGCCGTACCCTAAGCCTAACCCTAAGCCTAACCCTAAGCCTAACCCTAACCCTAGGCTACCCTTGACTGCTTCTGCCTCCAATAGATTTTCTAAGCACTAGTGTTTTAAGGAACGGCTTAAAAAGAGAATCTTAATGTGATTTCTTTATAATGGGTGTGTTCCTTATCTTATCCTAGTGTCTAAACTCTTCTCCATGGCTGGACGCCCAAATAATATTCCTTTACGTACTAAGGGGTATCTAGAGAGTGGGATAGGTTTAATAACTACCCTAACCCTAACGCGTACCCTAACCCTAACCCCTACCCTAACCCTAACACGTACCCTAATCCTAACCCGTACACTAAACCGAGCCCTAACCCTAACTCAAACCCTAACCCTAACCCATACCCTACGCCGTACCCGAACCCCTCCCCGAACCCGTACCCTAAGCCGTACCCTAAGCCTAACCCTAAGCCTAACCCTAACCCTAGGCTACCCTTGACTGCTTCTGCCTCCAATAGATTTCCTAAGCACTAGTGTTTGAAGGAACAGCTTAAAAAGAGAACCCTAATGTGATTTCTTTATAATGGGTGTGTTCCTTATCTTATCCTAGTGTCTAAACTCTTCTCCATGGCTGGACCCCCAAATAATATTCCTTTACGTGCTAAGGGGTATCTAGAGAGTGGGATAGGTTTAATAACTACCCTAACACTAACACGTACCCTAACCCTAACCCCTACCCTAACCCTAACACGTACCCTAATCCTAACCCGTACCCTGAACCGAGCCGTAACCCTAAGACTAACCCTAACCCTAACCCTAACCCATACCCTACGCCGTACCCGAACCCCTCCCCGAACCCGTACCCTAAGCCGTACCCTAAGCCTAACCCTAAGCCTAACCCTAACCCTAGGCTACCCTTGACTGCTTCTGCCTCCAATAGATTTCCTAAGCACTAGTGTTTTAAGGAACGGCCTAAAAACAGAATCCTAATGTGATTTCTTTATAATGGGTGTGTTCCTTATCTTATCCTAGTGTCTAAACTCTTCTCCATGGCTGGACCCGCAAATAATATTCCTTTACGTGCTAAGGGGTATCTAGAGAGTGGGATAGGTTTACTAACTACCCTAACCTAATGCGTACCCTAACCCTAACCCCTACCCTAACCCTAACACGTACCCTAATCCTAACCCGTACCCTAAACCGAGCCCTAACCCTAACACGAACCCTAACCCTAACCCTAACCCATACCTTACGCCGTACCCGAACCCCTCCCCGAACCCCTACCCTAAGCCGTACCCTAACCCTAACCCTAAGCCTAACCCTAACCCTAGGCTACCCTTGACTGCTTCTGCCTCCAATAGATTTCCTAAGCACTAGTGTTTTAAGGAACAACTTAAAAAGAGAATCCTAATGTGATTTGTTTATAATGTATGTGTTCCTTATTTTATCCTAGTGTCTAAACTCTTCTCCATGGCTGGACCCGCAAATAATATTCCTTTACGTGCTAAGGGGTATCTAGAGAGTGGGATAGGTTTAATAACTACCCTAACCCTAACGCGTACCCTAACCCTAACCCCTACCCTAACCCTAACACGTACCCTAATCCTAACCCGTACCCTGAACCGAGCCGTAACCCTAAGACTAACCCTAACCCTAACCCTAACCCATACCCTACGCCGTACCCGAACCCCTCCCCGAACCCGTACCCTAAGCCGTACCCTAAGCCTAACCCTAAGCCTAACCCTAACCCTAGGCTACCCTTGACTGCTTCTGCCTCCAATAGATTTCCTAAGCACTAGTGTTTTAAGGAACGGCTTAAAAACAGAATCCTAATGTGATTTCTTTATAATGGGTGTGTTCCTTATCTTATCCTAGTGTCTAAACTCTTCTCCATGGCTGGACCCCCAAATAATATTCCTTTACGTGCTAAGGGGTATCTAGAGAGTGGGATAGGTTTAATAACTACCCTAACCCTAATGCGTACCCTAACCCTAACCCCTACCCTAACCCTAACACGTACCCTAATCCTAACCCGTACCCTAAACCGAGCCCTAACCCTAACATGAACCCTAACCCTAACCCTAACCCATACCCTACGCCGTACCCGAACCCCTCCCCGAACCCCTACCCTAAGCCATACCCTAACCCTAACCCTAAGCCTAACCCTAACCCTAGGCTACCCTTGACTGCTTCTGCCTCCAATAGATTTCCTAAGCACTAGTGTTTGAAGGAACAGCTTAAAAAGAGAATCCTAATGTGATTTCTTTATAATGTATGTGTTCCTTATTTTATCCTAGTGTCTAAACTCTTCTCCATGGCTGGACCCGCAAATAATATTCCTTTACGTGCTAAGGGGCATCTAGAGAGTGGGATAGGTTTAATAACTACCCTAACCCTAACGCGTACCCTAACCCTAACCCCTACCCTAACCCTAACACGTACCCTAATCCTAACCCGTACCCTGAACCGAGCCCTAACCCTAACACTAACCCTAAACCTAACCCTAACCCATACCCTACACCGTACCCGAACCCCTCCCCAAACCCGTACCCTAAGCCGTACCCTAAGCCTAACCCTAAGCCTAACCCTAACCCTAGGCTCCCCTTGACTGCTTCTGCCTCCAACAGATTTCCTAAGCACTAATGTTTGAAGGAACAGCTTAAAAAGAGAATCCTAATGTGATTTCTTTATAATGGCTGTGTTCCTTATCTTATCCTAGTGTCTAAACTCTTCTCCATGGCTGGACCCCCAAATAATATTCCTTTACGTGCTAAGGGGTATCTAGAGAGTGGGATAGGTTTAATAACTACCCTAACCCTAACGCGTACCCTAACCCTAACCCCTACCCTAACCCTAAAACGTACCCTAATCCTAAACCGTACACTAAACCGAGCCCTAACCCTAACTCAAACCCTAACCCTAACCCATACCCTACGCCGTACCCGAACCCCTCCCCGAACCCGTACCCTAAGCCGTACCCTAAGCCTAACCCTAAGCCTAACCCTAACCCTAGGCTACCCTTGACTGCTTCTGCCTCCAATAGATTTCCTAAGCACTAGTGTTTGAAGGAACAGCTTAAAAAGAGAATCCTAATGTGATTTCTTTATAATGGGTGTGTTCCTTATCTTATCCTAGTGTCTAAACTCTTCTCCATGGCTGGACCCCCAAATAATATTCCTTTACGTGCTAAGGGGTATCTAGAGAGTGGGATAGGTTTAATAACTACCCTAACCCTAACGCGTACCCTAACCCTAACCCCTACCCTAACCCTAACACGTACCCTAATCCTAACCCGTACACTAAACCGAGCCCTAACCCTAACTCAAACCCTAACCCTAACCCATACCCTACGCCGTACCCGAACCCCTCCCCGAACCCGTACCCTAAGCCGTACCCTAAGCCTAACCCTAAGCCTAACCCTAACCCTAGGCTACCCTTGACTGCTTCTGCCTCCAATAGATTTCCTAAGCACTAGTGTTTGAAGGAACAGCTTAAAAAGAGAATCCTAATGTGATTTCTTTATAATGGGTGTGTTCCTTATCTTATCCTAGTGTCTAAACTCTTCTCCATGGCTGGACCCCCAAATAATATTCCTTTACGTGCTAAGGGGTATCTAGAGAGTGGGATAGGTTTAATAACTACCCTAACACTAACACGTACCCTAACCCTAACCCCTACCCTAACCCTAACACGTACCCTAATCCTAACCCGTACCCTGAACCGAGCCGTAACCCTAAGACTAACCCTAACACTAACCCTAACCCATACCCTACGCCGTACCCGAACCCCTCCCCGAACCCGTACCCTAAGCCGTACCCTAAGCCTAACCCTAAGCCTAACCCTAACCCTAGGCTACCCTTGACTGCTTCTGCCTCCAATAGATTTCCTAAGCACTAGTGTTTTAAGGAACGGCTTAAAAACAGAATCCTAATGTGATTTCTTTATAATGGGTGTGTTCCTTATCTTATCCTAGTGTCTAAACTCTTCTCCATGGCTGGACCCGCAAATAATATTCCTTTACGTGCTAAGGGGTATCTAGAGAGTGGGATAGGTTTAATAACTACCCTAACCCTAATGCGTACCCTAACCCTAACCCCTACCCTAACCCTAACACGTACCCTAATCCTAACCCGTACCCTAAACCGAGCCCTAACCCTAACATGAACCCTAACCCTAACCCTAACCCATACCCTACGCCGTACCCGAACCCCTCCCCGAACCCCTACCCTAAGCCATACCCTAACCCTAACCCTAAGCCTAACCCTAACCCTAGGCTACCCTTGACTGCTTCTGCCTCCAATAGATTTCCTAAGCACTAGTGTTTGAAGGAACAGCTTAAAAAGAGAATCCTAATGTGATTTCTTTATAATGTATGTGTTCCTTATTTTATCCTAGTGTCTAAACTCTTCTCCATGGCTGGACCCGCAAATAATATTCCTTTACGTGCTAAGGGGTATCTAGAGAGTGGGATAGGTTTAATAACTACCCTAACCCTAACGCGTACCCTAACCCTAACCCCTACCCTAACCCTAACACGTACCCTAATCCTAACCCGTACCCTGAACCGAGCCCTAACCCTAACACTAACCCTAAACCTAACCCTAACCCATACCCTACACCGTACCCGAACCCCTCCCCAAACCCGTACCCTAAGCCGTACCCTAAGCCTAACCCTAAGCCTAACCCTAACCCTAGGCTACCCTTGACTGCTTCTGCCTCCAACAGATTTCCTAAGCACTAATGTTTGAAGGAACAGCTTAAAAAGAGAATCCTAATGTGATTTCTTTATAATGGCTGTGTTCCTTATCTTATCCTAGTGTCTAAACTCTTCTCCATGGCTGGACCCCCAAATAATATTCCTTTACGTGCTAAGGGGTATCTAGAGAGTGGGATAGGTTTAATAACTACCCTAACCCTAACGCGTACCCTAACCCTAACCCCTACCCTAACCCTAAAACGTACCCTAATCCTAAACCGTACACTAAACCGAGCCCTAACCCTAACTCAAACCCTAACCCTAACCCATACCCTACGCCGTACCCGAACCCCTCCCCGAACCCGTACCCTAAGCCGTACCCTAAGCCTAACCCTAAGCCTAACCCTAAGCCTAACCCTAACCCTAGGCTACCCTTGACTGCTTCTGCCTCCAATAGATTTTCTAAGCACTAGTGTTTTAAGGAACGGCTTAAAAGAGAATCTTAATGTGATTTCTTTATAATGGGTGTGTTCCTTATCTTATCCTAGTGTCTAAACTCTTCTCCATGGCTGGACGCCCAAATAATATTCCTTTACGTGCTAAGGGGTATCTAGAGAGTGGGATAGGTTTAATAACTACCCTAACCCTAACGCGTACCCTAACCCTAACCCCTACCCTAACCCTAACACGTACCCTAATCCTAACCCGTACACTAAACCGAGCCCTAACCCTAACTCAAACCCTAACCCTAACCCATACCCTACGCCGTACCCGAACCCCTCCCCGAACCCGTACCCTAAGCCGTACCCTAAGCCTAACCCTAAGCCTAACCCTAACCCTAGGCTACCCTTGACTGCTTCTGCCTCCAATAGATTTCCTAAGCACTAGTGTTTGAAGGAACAGCTTAAAAAGAGAATCCTAATGTGATTTCTTTATAATGGGTGTGTTCCTTATCTTATCCTAGTGTCTAAACTCTTCTCCATGGCTGGACCCCCAAATAATATTCCTTTACGTGCTAAGGGGTATCTAGAGAGTGGGATAGGTTTAATAACTACCCTAACCCTAACGCGTACCCTAACCCTAACCCCTACCCTAACCCTAACACGTACCCTAATCCTAACCCGTACCCTGAACCGAGCCGTAACCCTAAGACTAACCCTAACCCTAACCCTAACCCATACCCTACGCCGTACCCGAACCCCTCCCCGAACCCGTACCCTAAGCCGTACCCTAAGCCTAACCCTAAGCCTAACCCTAACCCTAGGCTACCCTTGACTGCTTCTGCCTCCAATAGATTTCCTAAGCACTAGTGTTTTAAGGAACGGCTTAAAAACAGAATCCTAATGTGATTTCTTTATAATGGGTGTGTTCCTTATCTTATCCTAGTGTCTAAACTCTTCTCCATGGCTGGACCCGCAAATAATATTCCTTTACGTGCTAAGGGGTATCTAGAGAGTGGGATAGGTTTACTAACTACCCTAACCTAATGCGTACCCTAACCCTAACCCCTACCCTAACCCTAACACGTACCCTAATCCTAACCCGTACCCTAAACCGAGCCCTAACCCTAACACGAACCCTAACCCTAACCCTAACCCATACCCTACGCCGTACCCGAACCCCTCCCCGAGCCCCTACCCTAAGCCGTACCCTAACGCTAACCCTAAGCCTAACCCTAACCCTAGGCTACCCTTGACTGCTTCTGCCTCCAATAGATTTCCTAAGCACTAGTGTTTTAAGGAACAACTTAAAAAGAGAATCCTAATGTGATTTGTTTATAATGTATGTGTTCCTTATTTTATCCTAGTGTCTAAACTCTTCTCCAT
Source organism: Balaenoptera ricei (assembly GCF_028023285.1). Classification (NCBI taxonomy): domain Eukaryota; kingdom Metazoa; phylum Chordata; class Mammalia; order Artiodactyla; family Balaenopteridae; genus Balaenoptera; species Balaenoptera ricei. The sequence goes on from NW_026777553.1 coordinate 127,814, forward strand.
GGCTGGACCCGCAAATAATATTCCTTTACGTGCTAAGGGGTATCTAGAGAGTGGGATAGGTTTAATAAGTACCCTAACCCTAACGCGTACCCTAACCCTAACCCCTACCCTAACCCTAACACGTACCCTAATCCTAACCCGTACCCTGAACCGAGCCCTAACCCTAACACTAACCCTAACCCTAACCCTAACCCATACCCTACGCCATACCCGAACCCCTCCCCGAACCCGTACCCTAAGCCGTACCCTAAGCCTAACCCTAAGCCTAACCCTAACCCTTGGCTACCCTTGACTGCTTCTGCCTCCAATAGATTTCCTAAGCACTAGTGTTTGAAGGAACAGCTTAAAAAGAGAATCCTAATGTGATTTCTTTATAATGGGTGTGTTCCTTATCTTATCCTAGTGTCTAAACTCTTCTCCATGGCTGGACCCACAAATAATATTCCTTTACGTGCTAAGGGGTATCTAGAGAGTGGGATAGGTTTAATAACTACCCTAACCCTAACGCGTACCCTAACCCTAACCCCTACCCTAACCCTAACACGTACCCTAATCCTAACCCGTACACTAAACCGAGCCCTAACCCTAACTCAAACCCTAACCCTAACCCATACCCTACGCTGTACCCGAACCCCTCCCCGAACCCGTACCCTAAGCCGTACCCTAAGCCTAACCCTAAGCCTAACCCTAACCCTAGGCTACCCTTGACTGCTTCTGCCTCCAATAGATTTCCTAAGCACTAGTGTTTGAAGGAACAGCTTAAAAAGAGAATCCTAATGTGATTTCTTTATAATGGGTGTGTTCCTTATCTTATCCTAGTGTCTAAACTCTTCTCCATGGCTGGACCCCCAAATAATATTCCTTTACGTGCTAAGGGGTATCTAGAGAGTGGGATAGGTTTAATAACTACCCTAACCCTAATGCGTACCCTAAACCTAACCCCTACCCTAACCCTAACACGTACCCTAATCCTAACCCGTACCCTAAACCGAGCCCTAACCCTAACACAAACCCTAACCCTAACCCTAACCCATACCCTACGCCGTACCCGAACCCCTCCCCGAACCCCTACCCTAAGCCGTACCCTAACCCTAACCCTAAGCCTAACCCTAACCCTAGGCTACCCTTGACTGCTTCTGCCTCCAATAGATTTCCTAAGCACTAGTGTTTGAAGGAACAGCTTAAAAAGAGAATCCTAATGTGATTTCTTTATAATGTATGTGTTCCTTATTTTATCCTAGTGTCTAAACTCTTCTCCATGGCTGGACCCGCAAATAATATTCCTTTACGTGCTAAGGGGTATCTAGAGAGTGGGATAGGTTTAATAACTACCCTAACCCTAACGCGTACCCTAACCCTAACCCCTACCCTAACCCTAACACGTACCCTAATCCTAACCCGTACCCTGAACCGAGCCCTAACCCTAACACTAACCCTAAACCTAACCCTAACCCATACCCTACACCGTACCCGAACCCCTCCCCAAACCCGTACCCTAAGCCGTACCCTAAGCCTAACCCTAAGCCTAACCCTAACCCTAGGCTACCCTTGACTGCTTCTGCCTCCAATAGATTTCCTAAGCACTAGTGTTTGAAGGAACAGCTTAAAAAGAGAATCCTAATGTGATTTCTTTATAATGGCTGTGTTCCTTATCTTATCCTAGTGTCTAAACTCTTCTCCATGGCTGGACCCCCAAATAATATTCCTTTACGTGCTAAGGGGTATCTAGAGAGTGGGATAGGTTTAATAACTACCCTAACCCTAACGCGTACCCTAACCCTAACCCCTACCCTAACCCTAAAACGTACCCTAATCCTAAACCGTACACTAAACCGAGCCCTAACCCTAACTCAAACCCTAACCCTAACCCATACCCTACGCCGTACCCGAACCCCTCCCCGAACCCGTACCCTAAGCCGTACCCTAAGCCTAACCCTAAGCCTAACCCTAACCCTAGGCTACCCTTGACTGCTTCTGCCTCCAATAGATTTCCTAAGCACTAGTGTTTGAAGGAACAGCTTAAAAAGAGAATCCTAATGTGATTTCTTTATAATGGGTGTGTTCCTTATCTTATCCTAGTGTCTAAACTCTTCTCCATGGCTGGACCCCCAAATAATATTCCTTTACGTGCTAAGGGGTATCTAGAGAGTGGGATAGGTTTAATAACTACCCTAACCCTAACGCGTACCCTAACCCTAACCCCTACCCTAACCCTAACACGTACCCTAATCCTAACCCGTACACTAAACCGAGCCCTAACCCTAACTCAAACCCGAACCCTAACCCATACCCTACGCCGTACCCGAACCCCTCCCCGAACCCGTACCCTAAGCCGTACCCTAAGCCTAACCCTAAGCCTAACCCTAACCCTAGGCTACCCTTGACTGCTTCTGCCTCCAATAGATTTCCTAAGCACTAGTGTTTGAAGGAACAGCTTAAAAAGAGAATCCTAATGTGATTTCTTTATAATGGGTGTGTTCCTTATCTTATCCTAGTGTCTAAACTCTTCTCCATGGCTGGACCCCCAAATAATATTCCTTTACGTGCTAAGGGGTATCTAGAGAGTGGGATAGGTTTAATAACTACCCTAACACTAACACGTACCCTAACCCTAACCCCTACCCTAACCCTAACACGTACCCTAATCCTAACCCGTACCCTGAACCGAGCCGTAACCCTAAGACTAACCCTAACACTAACCCTAACCCATACCCTACGCCGTACCCGAACCCCTCCCCGAACCCGTACCCTAAGCCGTACCCTAAGCCTAACCCTAAGCCTAACCCTAACCCTAGGCTACCCTTGACTGCTTCTGCCTCCAATAGATTTCCTAAGCACTAGTGTTTTAAGGAACGGCTTAAAAACAGAATCCTAATGTGATTTCTTTATAATGGGTGTGTTCCTTATCTTATCCTAGTGTCTAAACTCTTCTCCATGGCTGGACCCGCAAATAATATTCCTTTACGTGCTAAGGGGTATCTAGAGAGTGGGATAGGTTTAATAACTACCCTAACCCTAATGCGTACCCTAACCCTAACCCCTACCCTAACCCTAACACGTACCCTAATCCTAACCCGTACCCTAAACCGAGCCCTAACCCTAACACAAACCCTAACCCTAACCCTAACCCATACCCTACGCCGTACCCGAACCCCTCCCCGAACCCCTACCCTAAGCCGTACCCTAACCCTAACCCTAAGCCTAACCCTAACCCTAGGCTACCCTTGACTGCTTCTGCCTCCAATAGATTTCCTAAGCACTAGTGTTTGAAGGAACAGCTTAAAAAGAGAATCCTAATGTGATTTCTTTATAATGGGTGTGTTCCTTATCTTATCCTAGTGTCTAAACTCTTCTCCATGGCTGGACCCCCAAATAATATTCCTTTACGTGCTAAGGGGTATCTAGAGAGTGGGATAGGTTTAATAACTACCCTAACCCTAATGCGTACCCTAACCCTAACCCCTACCCTAACCCTAACACGTACCCTAATCCTAACCCGTACCCTAAACCGAGCCCTAACCCTAACATGAACCCTAACCCTAACCCTAACCCATACCCTACGCCGTACCCGAACCCCTCCCCGAACCCCTACCCTAAGCCATACCCTAACCCTAACCCTAAGCCTAACCCTAACCCTAGGCTACCCTTGACTGCTTCTGCCTCCAATAGATTTCCTAAGCACTAGTGTTTGAAGGAACAGCTTAAAAAGAGAATCCTAATGTGATTTCTTTATAATGTATGTGTTCCTTATTTTATCCTAGTGTCTAAACTCTTCTCCATGGCTGGACCCGCAAATAATATTCCTTTACGTGCTAAGGGGTATCTAGAGAGTGGGATAGGTTTAATAACTACCCTAACCCTAACGCGTACCCTAACCCTAACCCCTACCCTAACCCTAACACGTACCCTAATCCTAACCCGTACCCTGAACCGAGCCCTAACCCTAACACTAACCCTAAACCTAACCCTAACCCATACCCTACACCGTACCCGAACCCCTCCCCAAACCCGTACCCTAAGCCGTACCCTAAGCCTAACCCTAAGCCTAACCCTAACCCTAGGCTACCCTTGACTGCTTCTGCCTCCAACAGATTTCCTAAGCACTAATGTTTGAAGGAACAGCTTAAAAAGAGAATCCTAATGTGATTTCTTTATAATGGCTGTGTTCCTTATCTTATCCTAGTGTCTAAACTCTTCTCCATGGCTGGACCCCCAAATAATATTCCTTTACGTGCTAAGGGGTATCTAGAGAGTGGGATAGGTTTAATAACTACCCTAACCCTAATGCGTACCCTAACCCTAACCCCTACCCTAACCCTAAAACGTACCCTAATCCTAAACCGTACACTAAACCGAGCCCTAACCCTAACTCAAACCCTAACCCTAACCCATACCCTACGCCGTACCCGAACCCCTCCCCGAACCCGTACCCTAAGCCGTACCCTAAGCCTAACCCTAAGCCTAACCCTAACCCTAGGCTACCCTTGACTGCTTCTGCCTCCAATAGATTTCCTAAGCACTAGTGTTTGAAGGAACAGCTTAAAAAGAGAATCCTAATGTGATTTCTTTATAATGGGTGTGTTCCTTATCTTATCCTAGTGTCTAAACTCTTCTCCATGGCTGGACCCCCAAATAATATTCCTTTACGTGCTAAGGGGTATCTAGAGAGTGGGATAGGTTTAATAACTACCCTAACCCTAACGCGTACCCTAACCCTAACCCCTACCCTAACCCTAACACGTACCCTAATCCTAACCCGTACACTAAACCGAGCCCTAACCCTAACTCAAACCCTAACCCTAACCCATACCCTACGCCGTACCCGAACCCCTCCCCGAACCCGTACCCTAAGCCGTACCCTAAGCCTAACCCTAAGCCTAACCCTAACCCTAGGCTACCCTTGAGTGCTTCTGCCTCCAATAGATTTCCTAAGCACTAGTGTTTGAAGGAACAGCTTAAAAAGAGAATCCTAATGTGATTTCTTTATAATGGGTGTGTTCCTTATCTTATCCTAGTGTCTAAACTCTTCTCCATGGCTGGACCCCCAAATAATATTCCTTTACGTGCTAAGGGGTATCTAGAGAGTGGGATAGGTTTAATAACTACCCTAACACTAACACGTACCCTAACCCTAACCCCTACCCTAACCCTAACACGTACCCTAATCCTAACCCGTACCCTGAACCGAGCCGTAACCCTAAGACTAACCCTAACCCTAACCCTAACCCATACCCTACGCCGTACCCGAACCCCTCCCCGAACCCGTACCCTAAGCCGTACCCTAAGCCTAACCCTAAGCCTAACCCTAACCCTAGGCTACCCTTGACTGCTTCTGCCTCCAATAGATTTCCTAAGCACTAGTGTTTTAAGGAACGGCTTAAAAACAGAATCCTAATGTGATTTCTTTATAATGGGTGTGTTCCTTATCTTATCCTAGTGTCTAAACTCTTCTCCATGGCTGGACCCGCAAATAATATTCCTTTACGTGCTAAGGGGTATCTAGAGAGTGGGATAGGTTTACTAACTACCCTAACCTAATGCGTACCCTAACCCTAACCCCTACCCTAACCCTAACACGTACCCTAATCCTAACCCGTACCCTAAACCGAGCCCTAACCCTAACACGAACCCTAACCCTAACCCTAACCCATACCCTACGCCGTACCCGAACCCCTCCCCGAACCCCTACCCTAAGCCGTACCCTAACCCTAACCCTAAGCCTAACCCTAACCCTAGGCTACCCTTGACTGCTTCTGCCTCCAATAGATTTCCTAAGCACTAGTGTTTTAAGGAACAACTTAAAAAGAGAATCCTAATGTGATTTGTTTATAATGTATGTGTTCCTTATTTTATCCTAGTGTCTAAACACTTCTCCATGGCTGGACCCGCAAATAATATTCCTTTACGTGCTAAGGGGTATCTAGAGAGTGGGATAGGTTTAATAACTACCCTAACCCTAACGCGTACCCTAACCCTAACCCCTACCCTAACCCTAACACGTACCCTAATCCTAACCCGTACCCTGAACCGAGCCCTAACCCTAACACTAACCCTAACCCTAACCCTAACCCATACCCTACGCCATACCCGAACCCCTCCCCGAACCCCTACCCTAAGCCGTACCCTAACCCTAACCCTAAGCCTAACCCTAACCCTAGGCTACCCTTGACTGCTTCTGCCTCCAATAGATTTCCTAAGCACTAGTGTTTGAAGGAACAGCTTAAAAAGAGAATCCTAATGTGATTTCTTTATAATGGGTGTGTTCCTTATCTTATCCTAGTGTCTAAACTCTTCTCCATGGCTGGACCCCCAAATAATATTCCTTTACGTGCTAAGGGGTATCTAGAGAGTGGGATAGGTTTAATAACTACCCTAACCCTAATGCGTACCCTAACCCTAACCCCTACCCTAACCCTAACACGTACCCTAATCCTAACCCGTACCCTAAACCGAGCCCTAACCCTAACATGAACCCTAACCCTAACCCTAACCCATACCCTACGCCGTACCCGAACCCCTCCCCGAACCCCTACCCTAAGCCATACCCTAACCCTAACCCTAAGCCTAACCCTAACCCTAGGCTACCCTTGACTGCTTCTGCCTCCAATAGATTTCCTAAGCACTAGTGTTTGAAGGAACAGCTTAAAAAGAGAATCCTAATGTGATTTCTTTATAATGTATGTGTTCCTTATTTTATCCTAGTGTCTAAACTCTTCTCCATGGCTGGACCCGCAAATAATATTCCTTTACGTGCTAAGGGGTATCTAGAGAGTGGGATAGGTTTAATAACTACCCTAACCCTAACGCGTACCCTAACCCTAACCCCTACCCTAACCCTAACACGTACCCTAATCCTAACCCGTACCCTGAACCGAGCCCTAACCCTAACACTAACCCTAAACCTAACCCTAACCCATACCCTACACCGTACCCGAACCCCTCCCCAAACCCGTACCCTAAGCCGTACCCTAAGCCTAACCCTAAGCCTAACCCTAACCCTAGGCTACCCTTGACTGCTTCTGCCTCCAACAGATTTCCTAAGCACTAATGTTTGAAGGAACAGCTTAAAAAGAGAATCCTAATGTGATTTCTTTATAATGGCTGTGTTCCTTATCTTATCCTAGTGTCTAAACTCTTCTCCATGGCTGGACCCCCAAATAATATTCCTTTACGTGCTAAGGGGTATCTAGAGAGTGGGATAGGTTTAATAACTACCCTAACCCTAACGCGTACCCTAACCCTAACCCCTACCCTAACCCTAAAACGTACCCTAATCCTAAACCGTACACTAAACCGAGCCCTAACCCTAACTCAAACCCTAACCCTAACCCATACCCTACGCCGTACCCGAACCCCTCCCCGAACCCGTACCCTAAGCCGTACCCTAAGCCTAACCCTAAGCCTAACCCTAAGCCTAACCCTAACCCTAGGCTACCCTTGACTGCTTCTGCCTCCAATAGATTTTCTAAGCACTAGTGTTTTAAGGAACGGCTTAAAAAGAGAATCTTAATGTGATTTCTTTATAATGGGTGTGTTCCTTATCTTATCCTAGTGTCTAAACTCTTCTCCATGGCTGGACGCCCAAATAATATTCCTTTACGTGCTAAGGGGTATCTAGAGAGTGGGATAGGTTTAATAACTACCCTAACCCTAACGCGTACCCTAACCCTAACCCCTACCCTAACCCTAACACGTACCCTAATCCTAACCCGTACACTAAACCGAGCCCTAACCCTAACTCAAACCCTAACCCTAACCCATACCCTACGCCGTACCCGAACCCCTCCCCGAACCCGTACCCTAAGCCGTACCCTAAGCCTAACCCTAAGCCTAACCCTAACCCTAGGCTACCCTTGACTGCTTCTGCCTCCAATAGATTTCCTAAGCACTAGTGTTTGAAGGAACAGCTTAAAAAGAGAACCCTAATGTGATTTCTTTATAATGGGTGTGTTCCTTATCTTATCCTAGTGTCTAAACTCTTCTCCATGGCTGGACCCCCAAATAATATTCCTTTACGTGCTAAGGGGTATCTAGAGAGTGGGATAGGTTTAATAACTACCCTAACACTAACACGTACCCTAACCCTAACCCCTACCCTAACCCTAACACGTACCCTAATCCTAACCCGTACCCTGAACCGAGCCGTAACCCTAAGACTAACCCTAACCCTAACCCTAACCCATACCCTACGCCGTACCCGAACCCCTCCCCGAACCCGTACCCTAAGCCGTACCCTAAGCCTAACCCTAAGCCTAACCCTAACCCTAGGCTACCCTTGACTGCTTCTGCCTCCAATAGATTTCCTAAGCACTAGTGTTTTAAGGAACGGCCTAAAAACAGAATCCTAATGTGATTTCTTTATAATGGGTGTGTTCCTTATCTTATCCTAGTGTCTAAACTCTTCTCCATGGCTGGACCCGCAAATAATATTCCTTTACGTGCTAAGGGGTATCTAGAGAGTGGGATAGGTTTACTAACTACCCTAACCTAATGCGTACCCTAACCCTAACCCCTACCCTAACCCTAACACGTACCCTAATCCTAACCCGTACCCTAAACCGAGCCCTAACCCTAACACGAACCCTAACCCTAACCCTAACCCATACCTTACGCCGTACCCGAACCCCTCCCCGAACCCCTACCCTAAGCCGTACCCTAACCCTAACCCTAAGCCTAACCCTAACCCTAGGCTACCCTTGACTGCTTCTGCCTCCAATAGATTTCCTAAGCACTAGTGTTTTAAGGAACAACTTAAAAAGAGAATCCTAATGTGATTTGTTTATAATGTATGTGTTCCTTATTTTATCCTAGTGTCTAAACTCTTCTCCATGGCTGGACCCGCAAATAATATTCCTTTACGTGCTAAGGGGTATCTAGAGAGTGGGATAGGTTTAATAACTACCCTAACCCTAACGCGTACCCTAACCCTAACCCCTACCCTAACCCTAACACGTACCCTAATCCTAACCCGTACCCTGAACCGAGCCGTAACCCTAAGACTAACCCTAACCCTAACCCTAACCCATACCCTACGCCGTACCCGAACCCCTCCCCGAACCCGTACCCTAAGCCGTACCCTAAGCCTAACCCTAAGCCTAACCCTAACCCTAGGCTACCCTTGACTGCTTCTGCCTCCAATAGATTTCCTAAGCACTAGTGTTTTAAGGAACGGCTTAAAAACAGAATCCTAATGTGATTTCTTTATAATGGGTGTGTTCCTTATCTTATCCTAGTGTCTAAACTCTTCTCCATGGCTGGACCCCCAAATAATATTCCTTTACGTGCTAAGGGGTATCTAGAGAGTGGGATAGGTTTAATAACTACCCTAACCCTAATGCGTACCCTAACCCTAACCCCTACCCTAACCCTAACACGTACCCTAATCCTAACCCGTACCCTAAACCGAGCCCTAACCCTAACATGAACCCTAACCCTAACCCTAACCCATACCCTACGCCGTACCCGAACCCCTCCCCGAACCCCTACCCTAAGCCATACCCTAACCCTAACCCTAAGCCTAACCCTAACCCTAGGCTACCCTTGACTGCTTCTGCCTCCAATAGATTTCCTAAGCACTAGTGTTTGAAGGAACAGCTTAAAAAGAGAATCCTAATGTGATTTCTTTATAATGTATGTGTTCCTTATTTTATCCTAGTGTCTAAACTCTTCTCCATGGCTGGACCCGCAAATAATATTCCTTTACGTGCTAAGGGGCATCTAGAGAGTGGGATAGGTTTAATAACTACCCTAACCCTAACGCGTACCCTAACCCTAACCCCTACCCTAACCCTAACACGTACCCTAATCCTAACCCGTACCCTGAACCGAGCCCTAACCCTAACACTAACCCTAAACCTAACCCTAACCCATACCCTACACCGTACCCGAACCCCTCCCCAAACCCGTACCCTAAGCCGTACCCTAAGCCTAACCCTAAGCCTAACCCTAACCCTAGGCTCCCCTTGACTGCTTCTGCCTCCAACAGATTTCCTAAGCACTAATGTTTGAAGGAACAGCTTAAAAAGAGAATCCTAATGTGATTTCTTTATAATGGCTGTGTTCCTTATCTTATCCTAGTGTCTAAACTCTTCTCCATGGCTGGACCCCCAAATAATATTCCTTTACGTGCTAAGGGGTATCTAGAGAGTGGGATAGGTTTAATAACTACCCTAACCCTAACGCGTACCCTAACCCTAACCCCTACCCTAACCCTAAAACGTACCCTAATCCTAAACCGTACACTAAACCGAGCCCTAACCCTAACTCAAACCCTAACCCTAACCCATACCCTACGCCGTACCCGAACCCCTCCCCGAACCCGTACCCTAAGCCGTACCCTAAGCCTAACCCTAAGCCTAACCCTAACCCTAGGCTACCCTTGACTGCTTCTGCCTCCAATAGATTTCCTAAGCACTAGTGTTTGAAGGAACAGCTTAAAAAGAGAATCCTAATGTGATTTCTTTATAATGGGTGTGTTCCTTATCTTATCCTAGTGTCTAAACTCTTCTCCATGGCTGGACCCCCAAATAATATTCCTTTACGTGCTAAGGGGTATCTAGAGAGTGGGATAGGTTTAATAACTACCCTAACCCTAACGCGTACCCTAACCCTAACCCCTACCCTAACCCTAACACGTACCCTAATCCTAACCCGTACACTAAACCGAGCCCTAACCCTAACTCAAACCCTAACCCTAACCCATACCCTACGCCGTACCCGAACCCCTCCCCGAACCCGTACCCTAAGCCGTACCCTAAGCCTAACCCTAAGCCTAACCCTAACCCTAGGCTACCCTTGAGTGCTTCTGCCTCCAATAGATTTCCTAAGCACTAGTGTTTGAAGGAACAGCTTAAAAAGAGAATCCTAATGGGATTTCTTTATAATGGGTGTGTTCCTTATCTTATCCTAGTGTCTAAACTCTTCTCCATGGCTGGACCCCCAAATAATATTCCTTTACGTGCTAAGGGGTATCTAGAGAGTGGGATAGGTTTAATAACTACCCTAACACTAACACGTACCCTAACCCTAACCCCTACCCTAACCCTAACACGTACCCTAATCCTAACCCGTACCCTGAACCGAGCCGTAACCCTAAGACTAACCCTAACCCTAACCCTAACCCATACCCTACGCCGTACCCGAACCCCTCCCCGAACCCGTACGCTAAGCCGTACCCTAAGCCTAACCCTAAGCCTAACCCTAACCCTAGGCTACCCTTGACTGCTTCTGCCTCCAATAGATTTCCTAAGCACTAGTGTTTTAAGGAACGGCTTAAAAACAGAATCCTAATGTGATTTCTTTATAATGGGTGTGTTCCTTATCTTATCCTAGTGTCTAAACTCTTCTCCATGGCTGGACCCGCAAATAATATTCCTTTACGTGCTAAGGGGTATCTAGAGAGTGGGATAGGTTTACTAACTACCCTAACCTAATGCGTACCCTAACCCTAACCCCTACCCTAACCCTAACACGTACCCTAATCCTAACCCGTACCCTAAACCGAGCCCTAACCCTAACACGAACCCTAACCCTAACCCTAACCCATACCCTACGCCGTACCCGAACCCCTCCCCGAACCCCTACCCTAAGCCGTACCCTAACCCTAACCCTAAGCCTAACCCTAACCCTAGGCTACCCTTGACTGCTTCTGCCTCCAATAGATTTCCTAAGCACTAGTGTTTTAAGGAACAACTTAAAAAGAGAATCCTAATGTGATTTGTTTATAATGTATGTGTTCCTTATTTTATCCTAGTGTCTAAACTCTTCTCCATGGCTGGACCCGCAAATAATATTCCTTTACGTGCTAAGGGGTATCTAGAGAGTGGGATAGGTTTAATAACTACCCTAACCCTAACGCGTACCCTAACCCTAACCCCTACCCTAACCCTAACACGTACCCTAATCCTAACCCGTACCCTGAACCGAGCCCTAACCCTAACACTAACCCTAACCCTAACCCTAACCCATACCCTACGCCATACCCGAACCCCTCCCCGAACCCCTACCCTAAGCCGTACCCTAACCCTAACCCTAAGCCTAACCCTAACCCTAGGCTACCCTTGACTGCTTCTGCCTCCAATAGATTTCCTAAGCACTAGTGTTTGAAGGAACAGCTTAAAAAGAGAATCCTAATGTGATTTCTTTATAATGGGTGTGTTCCTTATCTTATCCTAGTGTCTAAACTCTTCTCCATGGCTGGACCCCCAAATAATATTCCTTTACGTGCTAAGGGGTATCTAGAGAGTGGGATAGGTTTAATAACTACCCTAACCCTAATGCGTACCCTAACCCTAACCCCTACCCTAACCCTAACACGTACCCTAATCCTAACCCGTACCCTAAACCGAGCCCTAACCCTAACATGAACCCTAACCCTAACCCTAACCCATACCCTACGCCGTACCCGAACCCCTCCCCGAACCCCTACCCTAAGCCATACCCTAACCCTAACCCTAAGCCTAACCCTAACCCTAGGCTACCCTTGACTGCTTCTGCCTCCAATAGATTTCCTAAGCACTAGTGTTTGAAGGAACAGCTTAAAAAGAGAATCCTAATGTGATTTCTTTATAATGTATGTGTTCCTTATTTTATCCTAGTGTCTAAACTCTTCTCCATGGCTGGACCCGCAAATAATATTCCTTTACGTGCTAAGGGGTATCTAGAGAGTGGGATAGGTTTAATAACTACCCTAACCCTAACGCGTACCCTAACCCTAACCCCTACCCTAACCCTAACACGTACCCTAATCCTAACCCGTACCCTGAACCGAGCCCTAACCCTAACACTAACCCTAAACCTAACCCTAACCCATACCCTACACCGTACCCGAACCCCTCCCCAAACCCGTACCCTAAGCCGTACCCTAAGCCTAACCCTAAGCCTAACCCTAACCCTAGGCTACCCTTGACTGCTTCTGCCTCCAACAGATTTCCTAAGCACTAATGTTTGAAGGAACAGCTTAAAAAGAGAATCCTAATGTGATTTCTTTATAATGGCTGTGTTCCTTATCTTATCCTAGTGTCTAAACTCTTCTCCATGGCTGGACCCCCAAATAATATTCCTTTACGTGCTAAGGGGTATCTAGAGAGTGGGATAGGTTTAATAACTACCCTAACCCTAACGCGTACCCTAACCCTAACCCCTACCCTAACCCTAAAACGTACCCTAATCCTAAACCGTACACTAAACCGAGCCCTAACCCTAACTCAAACCCTAACCCTAACCCATACCCTACGCCGTACCCGAACCCCTCCCCGAACCCGTACCCTAAGCCGTACCCTAAGCCTAACCCTAAGCCTAACCCTAAGCCTAACCCTAACCCTAGGCTACCCTTGACTGCTTCTGCCTCCAATAGATTTTCTAAGCACTAGTGTTTTAAGGAACGGCTTAAAAAGAGAATCTTAATGTGATTTCTTTATAATGGGTGTGTTCCTTATCTTATCCTAGTGTCTAAACTCTTCTCCATGGCTGGACGCCCAAATAATATTCCTTTACGTGCTAAGGGGTATCTAGAGAGTGGGATAGGTTTAATAACTACCCTAACCCTAACGCGTACCCTAACCCTAACCCCTACCCTAACCCTAACACGTACCCTAATCCTAACCCGTACACTAAACCGAGCCCTAACCCTAACTCAAACCCTAACCCTAACCCATACCCTACGCCGTACCCGAACCCCTCCCCGAACCCGTACCCTAAGCCGTACCCTAAGCCTAACCCTAAGCCTAACCCTAACCCTAGGCTACCCTTGACTGCTTCTGCCTCCAATAGATTTCCTAAGCACTAGTGTTTGAAGGAACAGCTTAAAAAGAGAATCCTAATGTGATTTCTTTATAATGGGTGTGTTCCTTATCTTATCCTAGTGTCTAAACTCTTCTCCATGGCTGGACCCCCAAATAATATTCCTTTACGTGCTAAGGGGTATCTAGAGAGTGGGATAGGTTTAATAACTACCCTAACACTAACACGTACCCTAACCCTAACCCCTACCCTAACCCTAACACGTACCCTAATCCTAACCCGTACCCTGAACCGAGCCGTAACCCTAAGACTAACCCTAACCCTAACCCTAACCCATACCCTACGCCGTACCCGAACCCCTCCCCGAACCCGTACCCTAAGCCGTACCCTAAGCCTAACCCTAAGCCTAACCCTAACCCTAGGCTACCCTTGACTGCTTCTGCCTCCAATAGATTTCCTAAGCACTAGTGTTTTAAGGAACGGCCTAAAAACAGAATCCTAATGTGATTTCTTTATAATGGGTGTGTTCCTTATCTTATCCTAGTGTCTAAACTCTTCTCCATGGCTGGACCCGCAAATAATATTCCTTTACGTGCTAAGGGGTATCTAGAGAGTGGGATAGGTTTACTAACTACCCTAACCTAATGCGTACCCTAACCCTAACCCCTACCCTAACCCTAACACGTACCCTAATCCTAACCCGTACCCTAAACCGAGCCCTAACCCTAACACGAACCCTAACCCTAACCCTAACCCATACCTTACGCCGTACCCGAACCCCTCCCCGAACCCCTACCCTAAGCCATACCCTAACCCTAACCCTAAGCCTAACCCTAACCCTAGGCTACCCTTGACTGCTTCTGCCTCCAATAGATTTCCTAAGCACTAGTGTTTTAAGGAACAACTTAAAAAGAGAATCCTAATGTGATTTGTTTATAATGTATGTGTTCCTTATTTTATCCTAGTGTCTAAACTCTTCTCCATGGCTGGACCCGCAAATAATATTCCTTTACGTGCTAAGGGGTATCTAGAGAGTGGGATAGGTTTAATAACTACCCTAACCCTAACGCGTACCCTAACCCTAACCCCTACCCTAACCCTAACACGTACCCTAATCCTAACCCGTACCCTGAACCGAGCCGTAACCCTAAGACTAACCCTAACCCTAACCCTAACCCATACCCTACGCCGTACCCGAACCCCTCCCCGAACCCGTACCCTAAGCCGTACCCTAAGCCTAACCCTAAGCCTAACCCTAACCCTAGGCTACCCTTGACTGCTTCTGCCTCCAATAGATTTCCTAAGCACTAGTGTTTTAAGGAACGGCTTAAAAACAGAATCCTAATGTGATTTCTTTATAATGGGTGTGTTCCTTATCTTATCCTAGTGTCTAAACTCTTCTCCATGGCTGGACCCCCAAATAATATTCCTTTACGTGCTAAGGGGTATCTAGAGAGTGGGATAGGTTTAATAACTACCCTAACCCTAATGCGTACCCTAACCCTAACCCCTACCCTAACCCTAACACGTACCCTAATCCTAACCCGTACCCTAAACCGAGCCCTAACCCTAACATGAACCCTAACCCTAACCCTAACCCATACCCTACGCCGTACCCGAACCCCTCCCCGAACCCCTACCCTAAGCCATACCCTAACCCTAACCCTAAGCCTAACCCTAACCCTAGGCTACCCTTGACTGCTTCTGCCTCCAATAGATTTCCTAAGCACTAGTGTTTGAAGGAACAGCTTAAAAAGAGAATCCTAATGTGATTTCTTTATAATGTATGTGTTCCTTATTTTATCCTAGTGTCTAAACTCTTCTCCATGGCTGGACCCGCAAATAATATTCCTTTACGTGCTAAGGGGCATCTAGAGAGTGGGATAGGTTTAATAACTACCCTAACCCTAACGCGTACCCTAACCCTAACCCCTACCCTAACCCTAACACGTACCCTAATCCTAACCCGTACCCTGAACCGAGCCCTAACCCTAACACTAACCCTAAACCTAACCCTAACCCATACCCTACACCGTACCCGAACCCCTCCCCAAACCCGTACCCTAAGCCGTACCCTAAGCCTAACCCTAAGCCTAACCCTAACCCTAGGCTCCCCTTGACTGCTTCTGCCTCCAACAGATTTCCTAAGCACTAATGTTTGAAGGAACAGCTTAAAAAGAGAATCCTAATGTGATTTCTTTATAATGGCTGTGTTCCTTATCTTATCCTAGTGTCTAAACTCTTCTCCATGGCTGGACCCCCAAATAATATTCCTTTACGTGCTAAGGGGTATCTAGAGAGTGGGATAGGTTTAATAACTACCCTAACCCTAACGCGTACCCTAACCCTAACCCCTACCCTAACCCTAAAACGTACCCTAATCCTAAACCGTACACTAAACCGAGCCCTAACCCTAACTCAAACCCTAACCCTAACCCATACCCTACGCCGTACCCGAACCCCTCCCCGAACCCGTACCCTAAGCCGTACCCTAAGCCTAACCCTAAGCCTAACCCTAACCCTAGGCTACCCTTGACTGCTTCTGCCTCCAATAGATTTCCTAAGCACTAGTGTTTGAAGGAACAGCTTAAAAAGAGAATCCTAATGTTATTTCTTTATAATGGGTGTGTTCCTTATCTTATCCTAGTGTCTAAACTCTTCTCCATGGCTGGACCCCCAAATAATATTCCTTTACGTGCTAAGGGGTATCTAGAGAGTGGGATAGGTTTAATAACTACCCTAACCCTAACGCGTACCCTAACCCTAACCCCTACCCTAACCCTAACACGTACCCTAATCCTAACCCGTACACTAAACCGAGCCCTAACCCTAACTCAAACCCTAACCCTAACCCATACCCTACGCCGTACCCGAACCCCTCCCCGAACCCGTACCCTAAGCCGTACCCTAAGCCTAACCCTAAGCCTAACCCTAACCCTAGGCTACCCTTGACTGCTTCTGCCTCCAATAGATTTCCTAAGCACTAGTGTTTGAAGGAACAGCTTAAAAAGAGAATCCTAATGTGATTTCTTTATAATGGGTGTGTTCCTTATCTTATCCTAGTGTCTAAACTCTTCTCCATGGCTGGACCCCCAAATAATATTCCTTTACGTGCTAAGGGGTATCTAGAGAGTGGGATAGGTTTAATAACTACCCTAACACTAACACGTACCCTAACCCTAACCCCTACCCTAACCCTAACACGTACCCTAATCCTAACCCGTACCCTGAACCGAGCCGTAACCCTAAGACTAACCCTAACCCTAACCCTAACCCATACCCTACGCCGTACCCGAACCCCTCCCCGAACCCGTACCCTAAGCCGTACCCTAAGCCTAACCCTAAGCCTAACCCTAACCCTAGGCTACCCTTGACTGCTTCTGCCTCCAATAGATTTCCTAAGCACTAGTGTTTTAAGGAACGGCTTAAAAACAGAATCCTAATGTGATTTCTTTATAATGGGTGTGTTCCTTATCTTATCCTAGTGTCTAAACTCTTCTCCATGGCTGGACCCGCAAATAATATTCCTTTACGTGCTAAGGGGTATCTAGAGAGTGGGAGAGGTTTACTAACTACCCTAACCTAATGCGTACCCTAACCCTAACCCCTACCCTAACCCTAACACGTACCCTAAACCTAACCCGTACCCTAAACCGAGCCCTAACCCTAACACGAACCCTAACCCTAACCCTAACCCATACCCTACGCCGTACCCGAACCCCTCCCCGAACCCGTACCCTAAGCCGTACCCTAAGCCTAACCCTAAGCCTAACCCTAACCCTAGGCTACCCTTGACTGCTTCTGCCTCCAATAGATTTCCTAAGCACTAGTGTTTGAAGGAACAGCTTAAAAAGAGAATCCTAATGTGATTTCTTTATAATGGGTGTGTTCCTTATCTTATCCTAGTGTCTAAACTCTTCTCCATGGCTGGACCCCCAAATAATATTCCTTTACGTGCTAAGGGGTATCTAGAGAGTGGGATAGGTTTAATAACTACCCTAACACTAACACGTACCCTAACCCTAACCCCTACCCTAACCCTAACACGTACCCTAATCCTAACCCGTACCCTGAACCGAGCCGTAACCCTAAGACTAACCCTAACCCTAACCCTAACCCATACCCTACGCCGTACCCGAACCCCTCCCCGAACCCGTACCCTAAGCCGTACCCTAAGCCTAACCCTAAGCCTAACCCTAACCCTAGGCTACCCTTGACTGCTTCTGCCTCCAATAGATTTCCTAAGCACTAGTGTTTTAAGGAACGGCCTAAAAACAGAATCCTAATGTGATTTCTTTATAATGGGTGTGTTCCTTATCTTATCCTAGTGTCTAAACTCTTCTCCATGGCTGGACCCGCAAATAATATTCCTTTACGTGCTAAGGGGTATCTAGAGAGTGGGATAGGTTTACTAACTACCCTAACCTAATGCGTACCCTAACCCTAACCCCTACCCTAACCCTAACACGTACCCTAATCCTAACCCGTACCCTAAACCGAGCCCTAACCCTAACACGAACCCTAACCCTAACCCTAACCCATACCTTACGCCGTACCCGAACCCCTCCCCGAACCCCTACCCTAAGCCGTACCCTAACCCTAACCCTAAGCCTAACCCTAACCCTAGGCTACCCTTGACTGCTTCTGCCTCCAATAGATTTCCTAAGCACTAGTGTTTTAAGGAACAACTTAAAAAGAGAATCCTAATGTGATTTGTTTATAATGTATGTGTTCCTTATTTTATCCTAGTGTCTAAACTCTTCTCCATGGCTGGACCCGCAAATAATATTCCTTTACGTGCTAAGGGGTATCTAGAGAGTGGGATAGGTTTAATAACTACCCTAACCCTAACGCGTACCCTAACCCTAACCCCTACCCTAACCCTAACACGTACCCTAATCCTAACCCGTACCCTGAACCGAGCCGTAACCCTAAGACTAACCCTAACCCTAACCCTAACCCATACCCTACGCCGTACCCGAACCCCTCCCCGAACCCGTACCCTAAGCCGTACCCTAAGCCTAACCCTAAGCCTAACCCTAACCCTAGGCTACCCTTGACTGCTTCTGCCTCCAATAGATTTCCTAAGCACTAGTGTTTTAAGGAACGGCTTAAAAACAGAATCCTAATGTGATTTCTTTATAATGGGTGTGTTCCTTATCTTATCCTAGTGTCTAAACTCTTCTCCATGGCTGGACCCCCAAATAATATTCCTTTACGTGCTAAGGGGTATCTAGAGAGTGGGATAGGTTTAATAACTACCCTAACCCTAATGCGTACCCTAACCCTAACCCCTACCCTAACCCTAACACGTACCCTAATCCTAACCCGTACCCTAAACCGAGCCCTAACCCTAACATGAACCCTAACCCTAACCCTAACCCATACCCTACGCCGTACCCGAACCCCTCCCCGAACCCCTACCCTAAGCCATACCCTAACCCTAACCCTAAGCCTAACCCTAACCCTAGGCTACCCTTGACTGCTTCTGCCTCCAATAGATTTCCTAAGCACTAGTGTTTGAAGGAACAGCTTAAAAAGAGAATCCTAATGTGATTTCTTTATAATGTATGTGTTCCTTATTTTATCCTAGTGTCTAAACTCTTCTCCATGGCTGGACCCGCAAATAATATTCCTTTACGTGCTAAGGGGCATCTAGAGAGTGGGATAGGTTTAATAACTACCCTAACCCTAACGCGTACCCTAACCCTAACCCCTACCCTAACCCTAACACGTACCCTAATCCTAACCCGTACCCTGAACCGAGCCCTAACCCTAACACTAACCCTAAACCTAACCCTAACCCATACCCTACACCGTACCCGAACCCCTCCCCAAACCCTTACCCTAAGCCGTACCCTAAGCCTAACCCTAAGCCTAACCCTAACCCTAGGCTCCCCTTGACTGCTTCTGCCTCCAACAGATTTCCTAAGCACTAATGTTTGAAGGAACAGCTTAAAAAGAGAATCCTAATGTGATTTCTTTATAATGGCTGTGTTCCTTATCTTATCCTAGTGTCTAAACTCTTCTCCATGGCTGGACCCCCAAATAATATTCCTTTACGTGCTAAGGGGTATCTAGAGAGTGGGATAGGTTTAATAACTACCCTAACCCTAACGCGTACCCTAACCCTAACCCCTACCCTAACCCTAAAACGTACCCTAATCCTAAACCGTACACTAAACCGAGCCCTAACCCTAACTCAAACCCTAACCCTAACCCATACCCTACGCCGTACCCGAACCCCTCCCCGAACCCGTACCCTAAGCCGTACCCTAAGCCTAACCCTAAGCCTAACCCTAACCCTAGGCTACCCTTGACTGCTTCTGCCTCCAATAGATTTCCTAAGCACTAGTGTTTGAAGGAACAGCTTAAAAAGAGAATCCTAATGTGATTTCTTTATAATGGGTGTGTTCCTTATCTTATCCTAGTGTCTAAACTCTTCTCCATGGCTGGACCCCCAAATAATATTCCTTTACGTGCTAAGGGGTATCTAGAGAGTGGGATAGGTTTAATAACTACCCTAACCCTAACGCGTACCCTAACCCTAACCCCTACCCTAACCCTAACACGTACCCTAATCCTAACCCGTACACTAAACCGAGCCCTAACCCTAACTCAAACCCTAACCCTAACCCATACCCTACGCCGTACCCGAACCCCTCCCCGAACCCGTACCCTAAGCCGTACCCTAAGCCTAACCCTAAGCCTAACCCTAACCCTAGGCTACCCTTGAGTGCTTCTGCCTCCAATAGATTTCCTAAGCACTAGTGTTTGAAGGAACAGCTTAAAAAGAGAATCCTAATGGGATTTCTTTATAATGGGTGTGTTCCTTATCTTATCCTAGTGTCTAAACTCTTCTCCATGGCTGGACCCCCAAATAATATTCCTTTACGTGCTAAGGGGTATCTAGAGAGTGGGATAGGTTTAATAACTACCCTAACACTAACACGTACCCTAACCCTAACCCCTACCCTAACCCTAACACGTACCCTAATCCTAACCCGTACCCTGAACCGAGCCGTAACCCTAAGACTAACCCTAACCCTAACCCTAACCCATACCCTACGCCGTACCCGAACCCCTCCCCGAACCCGTACCCTAAGCCGTACCCTAAGCCTAACCCTAAGCCTAACCCTAACCCTAGGCTACCCTTGACTGCTTCTGCCTCCAATAGATTTCCTAAGCACTAGTGTTTTAAGGAACGGCTTAAAAACAGAATCCTAATGTGATTTCTTTATAATGGGTGTGTTCCTTATCTTATCCTAGTGTCTAAACTCTTCTCCATGGCTGGACCCGCAAATAATATTCCTTTACGTGCTAAGGGGTATCTAGAGAGTGGGATAGGTTTACTAACTACCCTAACCTAATGCGTACCCTAACCCTAACCCCTACCCTAACCCTAACACGTACCCTAATCCTAACCCGTACCCTAAACCGAGCCCTAACCCTAACACGAACCCTAACCCTAACCCTAACCCATACCCTACGCCGTACCCGAACCCCTCCCCGAACCCCTACCCTAAGCCGTACCCTAACCCTAACCCTAAGCCTAACCCTAACCCTAGGCTACCCTTGACTGCTTCTGCCTCCAATAGATTTCCTAAGCACTAGTGTTTTAAGGAACAACTTAAAAAGAGAATCCTAATGTGATTTGTTTATAATGTATGTGTTCCTTATTTTATCCTAGTGTCTAAACTCTTCTCCATGGCTGGACCCGCAAATAATATTCCTTTACGTGCTAAGGGGTATCTAGAGAGTGGGATAGGTTTAATAACTACCCTAACCCTAACGCGTACCCTAACCCTAACCCCTACCCTAACCCTAACACGTACCCTAATCCTAACCCGTACCCTGAACCGAGCCCTAACCCTAACACTAACCCTAACCCTAACCCTAACCCATACCCTACGCCATACCCGAACCCCTCCCCGAACCCCTACCCTAAGCCGTACCCTAACCCTAACCCTAAGCCTAACCCTAACCCTAGGCTACCCTTGACTGCTTCTGCCTCCAATAGATTTCCTAAGCACTAGTGTTTGAAGGAACAGCTTAAAAAGAGAATCCTAATGTGATTTCTTTATAATGGGTGTGTTCCTTATCTTATCCTAGTGTCTAAACTCTTCTCCATGGCTGGACCCCCAAATAATATTCCTTTACGTGCTAAGGGGTATCTAGAGAGTGGGATAGGTTTAATAACTACCCTAACCCTAATGCGTACCCTAACCCTAACCCCTACCCTAACCCTAACACGTACCCTAATCCTAACCCGTACCCTAAACCGAGCCCTAACCCTAACATGAACCCTAACCCTAACCCTAACCCATACCCTACGCCGTACCCGAACCCCTCCCCGAACCCCTACCCTAAGCCATACCCTAACCCTAACCCTAAGCCTAACCCTAACCCTAGGCTACCCTTGACTGCTTCTGCCTCCAATAGATTTCCTAAGCACTAGTGTTTGAAGGAACAGCTTAAAAAGAGAATCCTAATGTGATTTCTTTATAATGTATGTGTTCCTTATTTTATCCTAGTGTCTAAACTCTTCTCCATGGCTGGACCCGCAAATAATATTCCTTTACGTGCTAAGGGGTATCTAGAGAGTGGGATAGGTTTAATAACTACCCTAACCCTA
Source organism: Balaenoptera ricei (assembly GCF_028023285.1). Classification (NCBI taxonomy): domain Eukaryota; kingdom Metazoa; phylum Chordata; class Mammalia; order Artiodactyla; family Balaenopteridae; genus Balaenoptera; species Balaenoptera ricei. Next base: position 150,189 of record NW_026777553.1, read on the forward strand.
ACGCGTACCCTAACCCTAACCCCTACCCTAACCCTAACACGTACCCTAATCCTAACCCGTACCCTGAACCGAGCCCTAACCCTAACACTAACCCTAAACCTAACCCTAACCCATACCCTACACCGTACCCGAACCCCTCCCCAAACCCGTACCCTAAGCCGTACCCTAAGCCTAACCCTAAGCCTAACCCTAACCCTAGGCTACCCTTGACTGCTTCTGCCTCCAACAGATTTCCTAAGCACTAATGTTTGAAGGAACAGCTTAAAAAGAGAATCCTAATGTGATTTCTTTATAATGGCTGTGTTCCTTATCTTATCCTAGTGTCTAAACTCTTCTCCATGGCTGGACCCCCAAATAATATTCCTTTACGTGCTAAGGGGTATCTAGAGAGTGGGATAGGTTTAATAACTACCCTAACCCTAACGCGTACCCTAACCCTAACCCCTACCCTAACCCTAAAACGTACCCTAATCCTAAACCGTACACTAAACCGAGCCCTAACCCTAACTCAAACCCTAACCCTAACCCATACCCTACGCCGTACCCGAACCCCTCCCCGAACCCGTACCCTAAGCCGTACCCTAAGCCTAACCCTAAGCCTAACCCTAAGCCTAACCCTAACCCTAGGCTACCCTTGACTGCTTCTGCCTCCAATAGATTTTCTAAGCACTAGTGTTTTAAGGAACGGCTTAAAAAGAGAATCTTAATGTGATTTCTTTATAATGGGTGTGTTCCTTATCTTATCCTAGTGTCTAAACTCTTCTCCATGGCTGGACGCCCAAATAATATTCCTTTACGTGCTAAGGGGTATCTAGAGAGTGGGATAGGTTTAATAACTACCCTAACCCTAACGCGTACCCTAACCCTAACCCCTACCCTAACCCTAACACGTACCCTAATCCTAACCCGTACACTAAACCGAGCCCTAACCCTAACTCAAACCCTAACCCTAACCCATACCCTACGCCGTACCCGAACCCCTCCCCGAACCCGTACCCTAAGCCGTACCCTAAGCCTAACCCTAAGCCTAACCCTAACCCTAGGCTACCCTTGACTGCTTCTGCCTCCAATAGATTTCCTAAGCACTAGTGTTTGAAGGAACAGCTTAAAAAGAGAATCCTAATGTGATTTCTTTATAATGGGTGTGTTCCTTATCTTATCCTAGTGTCTAAACTCTTCTCCATGGCTGGACCCCCAAATAATATTCCTTTACGTGCTAAGGGGTATCTAGAGAGTGGGATAGGTTTAATAACTACCCTAACACTAACACGTACCCTAACCCTAACCCCTACCCTAACCCTAACACGTACCCTAATCCTAACCCGTACCCTGAACCGAGCCGTAACCCTAAGACTAACCCTAACCCTAACCCTAACCCATACCCTACGCCGTACCCGAACCCCTCCCCGAACCCGTACCCTAAGCCGTACCCTAAGCCTAACCCTAAGCCTAACCCTAACCCTAGGCTACCCTTGACTGCTTCTGCCTCCAATAGATTTCCTAAGCACTAGTGTTTTAAGGAACGGCCTAAAAACTGAATCCTAATGTGATTTCTTTATAATGGGTGTGTTCCTTATCTTATCCTAGTGTCTAAACTCTTCTCCATGGCTGGACCCGCAAATAATATTCCTTTACGTGCTAAGGGGTATCTAGAGAGTGGGATAGGTTTACTAACTACCCTAACCTAATGCGTACCCTAACCCTAACCCCTACCCTAACCCTAACACGTACCCTAATCCTAACCCGTACCCTAAACCGAGCCCTAACCCTAACACGAACCCTAACCCTAACCCTAACCCATACCTTACGCCGTACCCGAACCCCTCCCCGAACCCCTACCCTAAGCCGTACCCTAACCCTAACCCTAAGCCTAACCCTAACCCTAGGCTACCCTTGACTGCTTCTGCCTCCAATAGATTTCCTAAGCACTAGTGTTTTAAGGAACAACTTAAAAAGAGAATCCTAATGTGATTTGTTTATAATGTATGTGTTCCTTATTTTATCCTAGTGTCTAAACTCTTCTCCATGGCTGGACCCGCAAATAATATTCCTTTACGTGCTAAGGGGTATCTAGAGAGTGGGATAGGTTTAATAACTACCCTAACCCTAACGCGTACCCTAACCCTAACCCCTACCCTAACCCTAACACGTACCCTAATCCTAACCCGTACCCTGAACCGAGCCGTAACCCTAAGACTAACCCTAACCCTAACCCTAACCCATACCCTACGCCGTACCCGAACCCCTCCCCGAACCCGTACCCTAAGCCGTACCCTAAGCCTAACCCTAAGCCTAACCCTAACCCTAGGCTACCCTTGACTGCTTCTGCCTCCAATAGATTTCCTAAGCACTAGTGTTTTAAGGAACGGCTTAAAAACAGAATCCTAATGTGATTTCTTTATAATGGGTGTGTTCCTTATCTTATCCTAGTGTCTAAACTCTTCTCCATGGCTGGACCCCCAAATAATATTCCTTTACGTGCTAAGGGGTATCTAGAGAGTGGGATAGGTTTAATAACTACCCTAACCCTAATGCGTACCCTAACCCTAACCCCTACCCTAACCCTAACACGTACCCTAATCCTAACCCGTACCCTAAACCGAGCCCTAACCCTAACATGAACCCTAACCCTAACCCTAACCCATACCCTACGCCGTACCCGAACCCCTCCCCGAACCCCTACCCTAAGCCATACCCTAACCCTAACCCTAAGCCTAACCCTAACCCTAGGCTACCCTTGACTGCTTCTGCCTCCAATAGATTTCCTAAGCACTAGTGTTTGAAGGAACAGCTTAAAAAGAGAATCCTAATGTGATTTCTTTATAATGTATGTGTTCCTTATTTTATCCTAGTGTCTAAACTCTTCTCCATGGCTGGACCCGCAAATAATATTCCTTTACGTGCTAAGGGGCATCTAGAGAGTGGGATAGGTTTAATAACTACCCTAACCCTAACGCGTACCCTAACCCTAACCCCTACCCTAACCCTAACACGTACCCTAATCCTAACCCGTACCCTGAACCGAGCCCTAACCCTAACACTAACCCTAAACCTAACCCTAACCCATACCCTACACCGTACCCGAACCCCTCCCCAAACCCGTACCCTAAGCCGTACCCTAAGCCTAACCCTAAGCCTAACCCTAACCCTAGGCTCCCCTTGACTGCTTCTGCCTCCAACAGATTTCCTAAGCACTAATGTTTGAAGGAACAGCTTAAAAAGAGAATCCTAATGTGATTTCTTTATAATGGCTGTGTTCCTTATCTTATCCTAGTGTCTAAACTCTTCTCCATGGCTGGACCCCCAAATAATATTCCTTTACGTGCTAAGGGGTATCTAGAGAGTGGGATAGGTTTAATAACTACCCTAACCCTAACGCGTAGCCTAACCCTAACCCCTACCCTAACCCTAAAACGTACCCTAATCCTAAACCGTACACTAAACCGAGCCCTAACCCTAACTCAAACCCTAACCCTAACCCATACCCTACGCCGTACCCGAACCCCTCCCCGAACCCGTACCCTAAGCCGTACCCTAAGCCTAACCCTAAGCCTAACCCTAACCCTAGGCTACCCTTGACTGCTTCTGCCTCCAATAGATTTCCTAAGCACTAGTGTTTGAAGGAACAGCTTAAAAAGAGAATCCTAATGTTATTTCTTTATAATGGGTGTGTTCCTTATCTTATCCTAGTGTCTAAACTCTTCTCCATGGCTGGACCCCCAAATAATATTCCTTTACGTGCTAAGGGGTATCTAGAGAGTGGGATAGGTTTAATAACTACCCTAACCCTAACGCGTACCCTAACCCTAACCCCTACCCTAACCCTAACACGTACCCTAATCCTAACCCGTACACTAAACCGAGCCCTAACCCTAACTCAAACCCTAACCCTAACCCATACCCTACGCCGTACCCGAACCCCTCCCCGAACCCGTACCCTAAGCCGTACCCTAAGCCTAACCCTAAGCCTAACCCTAACCCTAGGCTACCCTTGACTGCTTCTGCCTCCAATAGATTTCCTAAGCACTAGTGTTTGAAGGAACAGCTTAAAAAGAGAATCCTAATGTGATTTCTTTATAATGGGTGTGTTCCTTATCTTATCCTAGTGTCTAAACTCTTCTCCATGGCTGGACCCCCAAATAATATTCCTTTACGTGCTAAGGGGTATCTAGAGAGTGGGATAGGTTTAATAACTACCCTAACACTAACACGTACCCTAACCCTAACCCCTACCCTAACCCTAACACGTACCCTAATCCTAACCCGTACCCTGAACCGAGCCGTAACCCTAAGACTAACCCTAACCCTAACCCTAACCCATACCCTACGCCGTACCCGAACCCCTCCCCGAACCCGTACCCTAAGCCGTACCCTAAGCCTAACCCTAAGCCTAACCCTAACCCTAGGCTACCCTTGACTGCTTCTGCCTCCAATAGATTTCCTAAGCACTAGTGTTTTAAGGAACGGCTTAAAAACAGAATCCTAATGTGATTTCTTTATAATGGGTGTGTTCCTTATCTTATCCTAGTGTCTAAACTCTTCTCCATGGCTGGACCCGCAAATAATATTCCTTTACGTGCTAAGGGGTATCTAGAGAGTGGGATAGGTTTACTAACTACCCTAACCTAATGCGTACCCTAACCCTAACCCCTACCCTAACCCTAACACGTACCCTAATCCTAACCCGTACCCTAAACCGAGCCCTAACCCTAACACGAACCCTAACCCTAACCCTAACCCATACCCTACGCCGTACCCGAACCCCTCCCCGAACCCCTACCCTAAGCCGTACCCTAACCCTAACCCTAAGCCTAACCCTAACCCTAGGCTACCCTTGACTGCTTCTGCCTCCAATAGATTTCCTAAGCACTAGTGTTTTAAGGAACAACTTAAAAAGAGAATCCTAATGTGATTTGTTTATAATGTATGTGTTCCTTATTTTATCCTAGTGTCTAAACTCTTCTCCATGGCTGGACCCGCAAATAATATTCCTTTACGTGCTAAGGGGTATCTAGAGAGTGGGATAGGTTTAATAACTACCCTAACCCTAACGCGTACCCTAACCCTAACCCCTACCCTAACCCTAACACGTACCCTAATCCTAACCCGTACCCTGAACCGAGCCCTAACCCTAACACTAACCCTAACCCTAACCCTAACCCATACCCTACGCCATACCCGAACCCCTCCCCGAACCCCTACCCTAAGCCGTACCCTAACCCTAACCCTAAGCCTAACCCTAACCCTAGGCTACCCTTGACTGCTTCTGCCTCCAATAGATTTCCTAAGCACTAGTGTTTGAAGGAACAGCTTAAAAAGAGAATCCTAATGTGATTTCTTTATAATGGGTGTGTTCCTTATCTTATCCTAGTGTCTAAACTCTTCTCCATGGCTGGACCCCCAAATAATATTCCTTTACGTGCTAAGGGGTATCTAGAGAGTGGGATAGGTTTAATAACTACCCTAACCCTAATGCGTACCCTAACCCTAACCCCTACCCTAACCCTAACACGTACCCTAATCCTAACCCGTACCCTAAACCGAGCCCTAACCCTAACATGAACCCTAACCCTAACCCTAACCCATACCCTACGCCGTACCCGAACCCCTCCCCGAACCCCTACCCTAAGCCATACCCTAACCCTAACCCTAAGCCTAACCCTAACCCTAGGCTACCCTTGACTGCTTCTGCCTCCAATAGATTTCCTAAGCACTAGTGTTTGAAGGAACAGCTTAAAAAGAGAATCCTAATGTGATTTCTTTATAATGTATGTGTTCCTTATTTTATCCTAGTGTCTAAACTCTTCTCCATGGCTGGACCCGCAAATAATATTCCTTTACGTGCTAAGGGGTATCTAGAGAGTGGGATAGGTTTAATAACTACCCTAACCCTAACGCGTACCCTAACCCTAACCCCTACCCTAACCCTAACACGTACCCTAATCCTAACCCGTACCCTGAACCGAGCCCTAACCCTAACACTAACCCTAAACCTAACCCTAACCCATACCCTACACCGTACCCGAACCCCTCCCCAAACCCGTACCCTAAGCCATACCCTAAGCCTAACCCTAAGCCTAACCCTAACCCTAGGCTCCCCTTGACTGCTTCTGCCTCCAACAGATTTCCTAAGCACTAATGTTTGAAGGAACAGCTTAAAAAGAGAATCCTAATGTGATTTCTTTATAATGGCTGTGTTCCTTATCTTATCCTAGTGTCTAAACTCTTCTCCATGGCTGGACCCCCAAATAATATTCCTTTACGTGCTAAGGGGTATCTAGAGAGTGGGATAGGTTTAATAACTACCCTAACCCTAACGCGTACCCTAACCCTAACCCCTACCCTAACCCTAAAACGTACCCTAATCCTAAACCGTACACTAAACCGAGCCCTAACCCTAACTCAAACCCTAACCCTAACCCATACCCTACGCCGTACCCGAACCCCTCCCCGAACCCGTACCCTAAGCCGTACCCTAAGCCTAACCCTAAGCCTAACCCTAAGCCTAACCCTAACCCTAGGCTACCCTTGACTGCTTCTGCCTCCAATAGATTTTCTAAGCACTAGTGTTTTAAGGAACGGCTTAAAAAGAGAATCTTAATGTGATTTCTTTATAATGGGTGTGTTCCTTATCTTATCCTAGTGTCTAAACTCTTCTCCATGGCTGGACGCCCAAATAATATTCCTTTACGTGCTAAGGGGTATCTAGAGAGTGGGATAGGTTTAATAACTACCCTAACCCTAACGCGTACCCTAACCCTAACCCCTACCCTAACCCTAACACGTACCCTAATCCTAACCCGTACACTAAACCGAGCCCTAACCCTAACTCAAACCCTAACCCTAACCCATACCCTACGCCGTACCCGAACCCCTCCCCGAACCCGTACCCTAAGCCGTACCCTAAGCCTAACCCTAAGCCTAACCCTAACCCTAGGCTACCCTTGACTGCTTCTGCCTCCAATAGATTTCCTAAGCACTAGTGTTTGAAGGAACAGCTTAAAAAGAGAATCCTAATGTGATTTCTTTATAATGGGTGTGTTCCTTATCTTATCCTAGTGTCTAAACTCTTCTCCATGGCTGGACCCCCAAATAATATTCCTTTACGTGCTAAGGGGTATCTAGAGAGTGGGATAGGTTTAATAACTACCCTAACACTAACACGTACCCTAACCCTAACCCCTACCCTAACCCTAACACGTACCCTAATCCTAACCCGTACCCTGAACCGAGCCGTAACCCTAAGACTAACCCTAACCCTAACCCTAACCCATACCCTACGCCGTACCCGAACCCCTCCCCGAACCCGTACCCTAAGCCGTACCCTAAGCCTAACCCTAAGCCTAACCCTAACCCTAGGCTACCCTTGACTGCTTCTGCCTCCAATAGATTTCCTAAGCACTAGTGTTTTAAGGAACGGCCTAAAAACTGAATCCTAATGTGATTTCTTTATAATGGGTGTGTTCCTTATCTTATCCTAGTGTCTAAACTCTTCTCCATGGCTGGACCCGCAAATAATATTCCTTTACGTGCTAAGGGGTATCTAGAGAGTGGGATAGGTTTACTAACTACCCTAACCTAATGCGTACCCTAACCCTAACCCCTACCCTAACCCTAACACGTACCCTAATCCTAACCCGTACCCTAAACCGAGCCCTAACCCTAACACGAACCCTAACCCTAACCCTAACCCATACCTTACGCCGTACCCGAACCCCTCCCCGAACCCCTACCCTAAGCCGTACCCTAACCCTAACCCTAAGCCTAACCCTAACCCTAGGCTACCCTTGACTGCTTCTGCCTCCAATAGATTTCCTAAGCACTAGTGTTTTAAGGAACAACTTAAAAAGAGAATCCTAATGTGATTTGTTTATAATGTATGTGTTCCTTATTTTATCCTAGTGTCTAAACTCTTCTCCATGGCTGGACCCGCAAATAATATTCCTTTACGTGCTAAGGGGTATCTAGAGAGTGGGATAGGTTTAATAACTACCCTAACCCTAACGCGTACCCTAACCCTAACCCCTACCCTAACCCTAACACGTACCCTAATCCTAACCCGTACCCTGAACCGAGCCGTAACCCTAAGACTAACCCTAACCCTAACCCTAACCCATACCCTACGCCGTACCCGAACCCCTCCCCGAACCCGTACCCTAAGCCGTACCCTAAGCCTAACCCTAAGCCTAACCCTAACCCTAGGCTACCCTTGACTGCTTCTGCCTCCAATAGATTTCCTAAGCACTAGTGTTTTAAGGAACGGCTTAAAAACAGAATCCTAATGTGATTTCTTTATAATGGGTGTGTTCCTTATCTTATCCTAGTGTCTAAACTCTTCTCCATGGCTGGACCCCCAAATAATATTCCTTTACGTGCTAAGGGGTATCTAGAGAGTGGGATAGGTTTAATAACTACCCTAACCCTAATGCGTACCCTAACCCTAACCCCTACCCTAACCCTAACACGTACCCTAATCCTAACCCGTACCCTAAACCGAGCCCTAACCCTAACATGAACCCTAACCCTAACCCTAACCCATACCCTACGCCGTACCCGAACCCCTCCCCGAACCCCTACCCTAAGCCATACCCTAACCCTAACCCTAAGCCTAACCCTAACCCTAGGCTACCCTTGACTGCTTCTGCCTCCAATAGATTTCCTAAGCACTAGTGTTTGAAGGAACAGCTTAAAAAGAGAATCCTAATGTGATTTCTTTATAATGTATGTGTTCCTTATTTTATCCTAGTGTCTAAACTCTTCTCCATGGCTGGACCCGCAAATAATATTCCTTTACGTGCTAAGGGGCATCTAGAGAGTGGGATAGGTTTAATAACTACCCTAACCCTAACGCGTACCCTAACCCTAACCCCTACCCTAACCCTAACACGTACCCTAATCCTAACCCGTACCCTGAACCGAGCCCTAACCCTAACACTAACCCTAAACCTAACCCTAACCCATACCCTACACCGTACCCGAACCCCTCCCCAAACCCGTACCCTAAGCCGTACCCTAAGCCTAACCCTAAGCCTAACCCTAACCCTAGGCTCCCCTTGACTGCTTCTGCCTCCAACAGATTTCCTAAGCACTAATGTTTGAAGGAACAGCTTAAAAAGAGAATCCTAATGTGATTTCTTTATAATGGCTGTGTTCCTTATCTTATCCTAGTGTCTAAACTCTTCTCCATGGCTGGACCCCCAAATAATATTCCTTTACGTGCTAAGGGGTATCTAGAGAGTGGGATAGGTTTAATAACTACCCTAACCCTAACGCGTACCCTAACCCTAACCCCTACCCTAACCCTAAAACGTACCCTAATCCTAAACCGTACACTAAACCGAGCCCTAACCCTAACTCAAACCCTAACCCTAACCCATACCCTACGCCGTACCCGAACCCCTCCCCGAACCCGTACCCTAAGCCGTACCCTAAGCCTAACCCTAAGCCTAACCCTAACCCTAGGCTACCCTTGACTGCTTCTGCCTCCAATAGATTTCCTAAGCACTAGTGTTTGAAGGAACAGCTTAAAAAGAGAATCCTAATGTTATTTCTTTATAATGGGTGTGTTCCTTATCTTATCCTAGTGTCTAAACTCTTCTCCATGGCTGGACCCCCAAATAATATTCCTTTACGTGCTAAGGGGTATCTAGAGAGTGGGATAGGTTTAATAACTACCCTAACCCTAACGCGTACCCTAACCCTAACCCCTACCCTAACCCTAACACGTACCCTAATCCTAACCCGTACACTAAACCGAGCCCTAACCCTAACTCAAACCCTAACCCTAACCCATACCCTACGCCGTACCCGAACCCCTCCCCGAACCCGTACCCTAAGCCGTACCCTAAGCCTAACCCTAAGCCTAACCCTAACCCTAGGCTACCCTTGACTGCTTCTGCCTCCAATAGATTTCCTAAGCACTAGTGTTTGAAGGAACAGCTTAAAAAGAGAATCCTAATGTGATTTCTTTATAATGGGTGTGTTCCTTATCTTATCCTAGTGTCTAAACTCTTCTCCATGGCTGGACCCCCAAATAATATTCCTTTACGTGCTAAGGGGTATCTAGAGAGTGGGATAGGTTTAATAACTACCCTAACACTAACACGTACCCTAACCCTAACCCCTACCCTAACCCTAACACGTACCCTAATCCTAACCCGTACCCTGAACCGAGCCGTAACCCTAAGACTAACCCTAACCCTAACCCTAACCCATACCCTACGCCGTACCCGAACCCCTCCCCGAACCCGTACCCTAAGCCGTACCCTAAGCCTAACCCTAAGCCTAACCCTAACCCTAGGCTACCCTTGACTGCTTCTGCCTCCAATAGATTTCCTAAGCACTAGTGTTTTAAGGAACGGCTTAAAAACAGAATCCTAATGTGATTTCTTTATAATGGGTGTGTTCCTTATCTTATCCTAGTGTCTAAACTCTTCTCCATGGCTGGACCCGCAAATAATATTCCTTTACGTGCTAAGGGGTATCTAGAGAGTGGGAGAGGTTTACTAACTACCCTAACCTAATGCGTACCCTAACCCTAACCCCTACCCTAACCCTAACACGTACCCTAATCCTAACCCGTACCCTAAACCGAGCCCTAACCCTAACACGAACCCTAACCCTAACCCTAACCCATACCCTACGCCGTACCCGAACCCCTCCCCGAACCCCTACCCTAAGCCGTACCCTAACCCTAACCCTAAGCCTAACCCTAACCCTAGGCTACCCTTGACTGCTTCTGCCTCCAATAGATTTCCTAAGCACTAGTGTTTTAAGGAACAACTTAAAAAGAGAATCCTAATGTGATTTGTTTATAATGTATGTGTTCCTTATTTTATCCTAGTGTCTAAACTCTTCTCCATGGCTGGACCCGCAAATAATATTCCTTTACGTGCTAAGGGGTATCTAGAGAGTGGGATAGGTTTAATAACTACCCTAACCCTAACGCGTACCCTAACCCTAACCCCTACCCTAACCCTAACACGTACCCTAATCCTAACCCGTACCCTGAACCGAGCCCTAACCCTAACACTAACCCTAACCCTAACCCTAACCCATACCCTACGCCATACCCGAACCCCTCCCCGAACCCGTACCCTAAGCCGTACCCTAAGCCTAACCCTAAGCCTAACCCTAACCCTTGGCTACCCTTGACTGCTTCTGCCTCCAATAGATTTCCTAAGCACTAGTGTTTGAAGGAACAGCTTAAAAAGAGAATCCTAATGTGATTTCTTTATAATGGGTGTGTTCCTTATCTTATCCTAGTGTCTAAACTCTTCTCCATGGCTGGACCCACAAATAATATTCCTTTACGTGCTAAGGGGTATCTAGAGAGTGGGATAGGTTTAATAACTACCCTAACCCTAACGCGTACCCTAACCCTAACCCCTACCCTAACCCTAACACGTACCCTAATCCTAACCCGTACACTAAACCGAGCCCTAACCCTAACTCAAACCCTAACCCTAACCCATACCCTACGCCGTACCCGAACCCCTCCCCGAACCCGTAGCCTAAGCCGTACCCTAAGCCTAACCCTAAGCCTAACCCTAACCCTAGGCTACCCTTGACTGCTTCTGCCTCCAATAGATTTCCTAAGCACTAGTGTTTGAAGGAACAGCTTAAAAAGAGAATCCTAATGTGATTTCTTTATAATGGGTGTGTTCCTTATCTTATCCTAGTGTCTAAACTCTTCTCCATGGCTGGACCCCCAAATAATATTCCTTTACGTGCTAAGGGGTATCTAGAGAGTGGGATAGGTTTAATAACTACCCTAACCCTAATGCGTACCCTAACCCTAACCCCTACCCTAACCCTAACACGTACCCTAATCCTAACCCGTACCCTAAACCGAGCCCTAACCCTAACATGAACCCTAACCCTAACCCTAACCCATACCCTACGCCGTACCCGAACCCCTCCCCGAACCCCTACCCTAAGCCATACCCTAACCCTAACCCTAAGCCTAACCCTAACCCTAGGCTACCCTTGACTGCTTCTGCCTCCAATAGATTTCCTAAGCACTAGTGTTTGAAGGAACAGCTTAAAAAGAGAATCCTAATGTGATTTCTTTATAATGTATGTGTTCCTTATTTTATCCTAGTGTCTAAACTCTTCTCCATGGCTGGACCCGCAAATAATATTCCTTTACGTGCTAAGGGGTATCTAGAGAGTGGGATAGGTTTAATAACTACCCTAACCCTAACGCGTACCCTAACCCTAACCCCTACCCTAACCCTAACACGTACCCTAATCCTAACCCGTACCCTGAACCGAGCCCTAACCCTAACACTAACCCTAAACCTAACCCTAACCCATACCCTACACCGTACCCGAACCCCTCCCCAAACCCGTACCCTAAGCCGTACCCTAAGCCTAACCCTAAGCCTAACCCTAACCCTAGGCTACCCTTGACTGCTTCTGCCTCCAACAGATTTCCTAAGCACTAATGTTTGAAGGAACAGCTTAAAAAGAGAATCCTAATGTGATTTCTTTATAATGGCTGTGTTCCTTATCTTATCCTAGTGTCTAAACTCTTCTCCATGGCTGGACCCCCAAATAATATTCCTTTACGTGCTAAGGGGTATCTAGAGAGTGGGATAGGTTTAATAACTACCCTAACCCTAACGCGTACCCTAACCCTAACCCCTACCCTAACCCTAAAACGTACCCTAATCCTAAACCGTACACTAAACCGAGCCCTAACCCTAACTCAAACCCTAACCCTAACCCATACCCTACGCCGTACCCGAACCCCTCCCCGAAGCCGTACCCTAAGCCGTACCCTAAGCCTAACCCTAAGCCTAACCCTAAGCCTAACCCTAACCCTAGGCTACCCTTGACTGCTTCTGCCTCCAATAGATTTTCTAAGCACTAGTGTTTTAAGGAACGGCTTAAAAAGAGAATCTTAATGTGATTTCTTTATAATGGGTGTGTTCCTTATCTTATCCTAGTGTCTAAACTCTTCTCCATGGCTGGACGCCCAAATAATATTCCTTTACGTGCTAAGGGGTATCTAGAGAGTGGGATAGGTTTAATAACTACCCTAACCCTAACGCGTACCCTAACCCTAACCCCTACCCTAACCCTAACACGTACCCTAATCCTAACCCGTACACTAAACCGAGCCCTAACCCTAACTCAAACCCTAACCCTAACCCATACCCTACGCCGTACCCGAACCCCTCCCCGAACCCGTACCCTAAGCCGTACCCTAAGCCTAACCCTAAGCCTAACCCTAACCCTAGGCTACCCTTGACTGCTTCTGCCTCCAATAGATTTCCTAAGCACTAGTGTTTGAAGGAACAGCTTAAAAAGAGAATCCTAATGTGATTTCTTTATAATGGGTGTGTTCCTTATCTTATCCTAGTGTCTAAACTCTTCTCCATGGCTGGACCCCCAAATAATATTCCTTTACGTGCTAAGGGGTATCTAGAGAGTGGGATAGGTTTAATAACTACCCTAACACTAACACGTACCCTAACCCTAACCCCTACCCTAACCCTAACACGTACCCTAATCCTAACCCGTACCCTGAACCGAGCCGTAACCCTAAGACTAACCCTAACCCTAACCCTAACCCATACCCTACGCCGTACCCGAACCCCTCCCCGAACCCGTACCCTAAGCCGTACCCTAAGCCTAACCCTAAGCCTAACCCTAACCCTAGGCTACCCTTGACTGCTTCTGCCTCCAATAGATTTCCTAAGCACTAGTGTTTTAAGGAACGGCTTAAAAACAGAATCCTAATGTGATTTCTTTATAATGGGTGTGTTCCTTATCTTATCCTAGTGTCTAAACTCTTCTCCATGGCTGGACCCGCAAATAATATTCCTTTACGTGCTAAGGGGTATCTAGAGAGTGGGATAGGTTTACTAACTACCCTAACCTAATGCGTACCCTAACCCTAACCCCTACCCTAACCCTAACACGTACCCTAATCCTAACCCGTACCCTAAACCGAGCCCTAACCCTAACACGAACCCTAACCCTAACCCTAACCCATACCCTACGCCGTACCCGAACCCCTCCCCGAACCCCTACCCTAAGCCGTACCCTAACCCTAACCCTAAGCCTAACCCTAACCCTAGGCTACCCTTGACTGCTTCTGCCTCCAATAGATTTCCTAAGCACTAGTGTTTTAAGGAACAACTTAAAAAGAGAATCCTAATGTGATTTGTTTATAATGTATGTGTTCCTTATTTTATCCTAGTGTCTAAACTCTTCTCCATGGCTGGACCCGCAAATAATATTCCTTTACGTGCTAAGGGGTATCTAGAGAGTGGGATAGGTTTAATAACTACCCTAACCCTAACGCGTACCCTAACCCTAACCCCTACCCTAACCCTAACACGTACCCTAATCCTAACCCGTACCCTGAACCGAGCCCTAACCCTAACACTAACCCTAACCCTAACCCTAACCCATACCCTACGCCATACCCGAACCCCTCCACGAACCCGTACCCTAAGCCGTACCCTAAGCCTAACCCTAAGCCTAACCCTAACCCTTGGCTACCCTTGACTGCTTCTGCCTCCAATAGATTTCCTAAGCACTAGTGTTTGAAGGAACAGCTTAAAAAGAGAATCCTAATGTGATTTCTTTATAATGGGTGTGTTCCTTATCTTATCCTAGTGTCTAAACTCTTCTCCATGGCTGGACCCACAAATAATATTCCTTTACATGCTAAGGGGTATCTAGAGAGTGGGATAGGTTTAATAACTACCCTAACCCTAATGCGTACCCTAACCCTAACCCCTACCCTAACCCTAACACGTACCCTAATCCTAACCCGTACCCTAAACCGAGCCCTAACCCTAACATGAACCCTAACCCTAACCCTAACCCATACCCTACGCCGTACCCGAACCCCTCCCCGAACCCCTACCCTAAGCCATACCCTAACCCTAACCCTAAGCCTAACCCTAACCCTAGGCTACCCTTGACTGCTTCTGCCTCCAATAGATTTCCTAAGCACTAGTGTTTGAAGGAACAGCTTAAAAAGAGAATCCTAATGTGATTTCTTTATAATGTATGTGTTCCTTATTTTATCCTAGTGTCTAAACTCTTCTCCATGGCTGGACCCGCAAATAATATTCCTTTACGTGCTAAGGGGTATCTAGAGAGTGGGATAGGTTTAATAACTACCCTAACCCTAACGCGTACCCTAACCCTAACCCCTACCCTAACCCTAACACGTACCCTAATCCTAACCCGTACCCTGAACCGAGCCCTAACCCTAACACTAACCCTAAACCTAACCCTAACCCATACCCTACACCGTACCCGAACCCCTCCCCAAACCCGTACCCTAAGCCGTACCCTAAGCCTAACCCTAAGCCTAACCCTAACCCTAGGCTACCCTTGACTGCTTCTGCCTCCAACAGATTTCCTAAGCACTAATGTTTGAAGGAACAGCTTAAAAAGAGAATCCTAATGTGATTTCTTTATAATGGCTGTGTTCCTTATCTTATCCTAGTGTCTAAACTCTTCTCCATGGCTGGACCCCCAAATAATATTCCTTTACGTGCTAAGGGGTATCTAGAGAGTGGGATAGGTTTAATAACTACCCTAACACTAACACGTACCCTAACCCTAACCCCTACCCTAACCCTAACACGTACCCTAATCCTAACCCGTACCCTGAACCGAGCCGTAACCCTAAGACTAACCCTAACCCTAACCCTAACCCATACCCTACGCCGTACCCGAACCCCTCCCCGAACCCGTACCCTAAGCCGTACCCTAAGCCTAACCCTAAGCCTAACCCTAACCCTAGGCTACCCTTGACTGCTTCTGCCTCCAATAGATTTCCTAAGCACTAGTGTTTTAAGGAACGGCTTAAAAACAGAATCCTAATGTGATTTCTTTATAATGGGTGTGTTCCTTATCTTATCCTAGTGTCTAAACTCTTCTCCATGGCTGGACCCGCAAATAATATTCCTTTACGTGCTAAGGGGTATCTAGAGAGTGGGATAGGTTTACTAACTACCCTAACCTAATGCGTACCCTAACCCTAACCCCTACCCTAACCCTAACACGTACCCTAATCCTAACCCGTACCCTAAACCGAGCCCTAACCCTAACACGAACCCTAACCCTAACCCTAACCCATACCCTACGCCGTACCCGAACCCCTCCCCGAACCCCTACCCTAAGCCGTACCCTAACCCTAACCCTAAGCCTAACCCTAACCCTAGGCTACCCTTGACTGCTTCTGCCTCCAATAGATTTCCTAAGCACTAGTGTTTTAAGGAACAACTTAAAAAGAGAATCCTAATGTGATTTGTTTATAATGTATGTGTTCCTTATTTTATCCTAGTGTCTAAACTCTTCTCCATGGCTGGACCCGCAAATAATATTCCTTTACGTGCTAAGGGGTATCTAGAGAGTGGGATAGGTTTAATAACTACCCTAACCCTAACGCGTACCCTAACCCTAACCCCTACCCTAACCCTAACACGTACCCTAATCCTAACCCGTACCCTGAACCGAGCCCTAACCCTAACACTAACCCTAACCCTAACCCTAACCCATACCCTACGCCATACCCGAACCCCTCCACGAACCCGTACCCTAAGCCGTACCCTAAGCCTAACCCTAAGCCTAACCCTAACCCTTGGCTACCCTTGACTGCTTCTGCCTCCAATAGATTTCCTAAGCACTAGTGTTTGAAGGAACAGCTTAAAAAGAGAATCCTAATGTGATTTCTTTATAATGGGTGTGTTCCTGATCTTATCCTAGTGTCTAAACTCTTCTCCATGGCTGGACCCACAAATAATATTCCTTTACATGCTAAGGGGTATCTAGAGAGTGGGATAGGTTTAATAACTACCCTAACCCTAATGCGTACCCTAACCCTAACCCCTACCCTAACCCTAACACGTACCCTAATCCTAACCCGTACCCTAAACCGAGCCCTAACCCTAACATGAACCCTAACCCTAACCCTAACCCATACCCTACGCCGTACCCGAACCCCTCCCCGAACCCCTACCCTAAGCCATACCCTAACCCTAACCCTAAGCCTAACCCTAACCCTAGGCTACCCTTGACTGCTTCTGCCTCCAATAGATTTCCTAAGCACTAGTGTTTGAAGGAACAGCTTAAAAAGAGAATCCTAATGTGATTTCTTTATAATGTATGTGTTCCTTATTTTATCCTAGTGTCTAAACTCTTCTCCATGGCTGGACCCGCAAATAATATTCCTTTACGTGCTAAGGGGTATCTAGAGAGTGGGATAGGTTTAATAACTACCCTAACCCTAACGCGTACCCTAACCCTAACCCCTACCCTAACCCTAACACGTACCCTAATCCTAACCCGTACCCTGAACCGAGCCCTAACCCTAACACTAACCCTAAACCTAACCCTAACCCATACCCTACACCGTACCCGAACCCCTCCCCAAACCCGTACCCTAAGCCGTACCCTAAGCCTAACCCTAAGCCTAACCCTAACCCTAGGCTACCCTTGACTGCTTCTGCCTCCAACAGATTTCCTAAGCACTAATGTTTGAAAGAACAGCTTAAAAAGAGAATCCTAATGTGATTTCTTTATAATGGCTGTGTTCCTTATCTTATCCTAGTGTCTAAACTCTTCTCCATGGCTGGACCCCCAAATAATATTCCTTTACGTGCTAAGGGGTATCTAGAGAGTGGGATAGGTTTAATAACTACCCTAACCCTAACGCGTACCCTAACCCTAACCCCTACCCTAACCCTAAAACGTACCCTAATCCTAAACCGTACACTAAACCGAGCCCTAACCCTAACTCAAACCCTAACCCTAACCCATACCCTACGCCGTACCCGAACCCCTCCCCGAACCCGTACCCTAAGCCGTACCCTAAGCCTAACCCTAAGCCTAACCCTAAGCCTAACCCTAACCCTAGGCTACCCTTGACTGCTTCTGCCTCCAATAGATTTTCTAAGCACTAGTGTTTTAAGGAACGGCTTAAAAAGAGAATCTTAATGTGATTTCTTTATAATGGGTGTGTTCCTTATCTTATCCTAGTGTCTAAACTCTTCTCCATGGCTGGACGCCCAAATAATATTCCTTTACGTACTAAGGGGTATCTAGAGAGTGGGATAGGTTTAATAACTACCCTAACCCTAACGCGTACCCTAACCCTAACCCCTACCCTAACCCTAACACGTACCCTAATCCTAACCCGTACACTAAACCGAGCCCTAACCCTAACTCAAACCCTAACCCTAACCCATACCCTACGCCGTACCCGAACCCCTCCCCGAACCCGTACCCTAAGCCGTACCCTAAGCCTAACCCTAAGCCTAACCCTAACCCTAGGCTACCCTTGACTGCTTCTGCCTCCAATAGATTTCCTAAGCACTAGTGTTTGAAGGAACAGCTTAAAAAGAGAATCCTAATGTGATTTCTTTATAATGGGTGTGTTCCTTATCTTATCCTAGTGTCTAAACTCTTCTCCATGGCTGGACCCGCAAATAATATTCCTTTACGTGCTAAGGGGTATCTAGAGAGTGGGATAGGTTTACTAACTACCCTAACCTAATGCGTACCCTAACCCTAACCCCTACCCTAACCCTAACACGTACCCTAATCCTAACCCGTACCCTAAACCGAGCCCTAACCCTAACACGAACCCTAACCCTAACCCTAACCCATACCCTAGGCCGTACCCGAACCCCTCCCCGAACCCCTACCCTAAGCCGTACCCTAACCCTAACCCTAAGCCTAACCCTAACCCTAGGCTACCCTTGACTGCTTCTGCCTCCAATAGATTTCCTAAGCACTAGTGTTTTAAGGAACAACTTAAAAAGAGAATCCTAATGTGATTTGTTTATAATGTATGTGTTCCTTATTTTATCCTAGTGTCTAAACTCTTCTCCATGGCTGGACCCGCAAATAATATTCCTTTACGTGCTAAGGGGTATCTAGAGAGTGGGATAGGTTTAATAACTACCCTAACCCTAACGCGTACCCTAACCCTAACCCCTACCCTAACCCTAACACGTACCCTAATCCTAACCCGTACCCTGAACCGAGCCCTAACCCTAACACTAACCCTAACCCTAACCCTAACCCATACCCTACGCCATACCCGAACCCCTCCCCGAACCCGTACCCTAAGCCGTACCCTAAGCCTAACCCTAAGCCTAACCCTAACCCTTGGCTACCCTTGACTGCTTCTGCCTCCAATAGATTTCCTAAGCACTAGTGTTTGAAGGAACAGCTTAAAAAGAGAATCCTAATGTGATTTCTTTATAATGGGTGTGTTCCTTATCTTATCCTAGTGTCTAAACTCTTCTCCATGGCTGGACCCACAAATAATATTCCTTTACGTGCTAAGGGGTATCTAGAGAGTGGGATAGGTTTAATAACTACCCTAACCCTAACGCGTACCCTAACCCTAACCCCTACCCTAACCCTAACACGTACCCTAATCCTAACCCGTACACTAAACCGAGGCCTAACCCTAACTCAAACCCTAACCCTAACCCATACCCTACGCCGTACCCGAACCCCTCCCCGAACCCGTACCCTAAGCCGTACCCTAAGCCTAACCCTAAGCCTAACCCTAACCCTAGGCTACCCTTGACTGCTTCTGCCTCCAATAGATTTCCTAAGCACTAGTGTTTGAAGGAACAGCTTAAAAAGAGAATCCTAATGTGATTTCTTTATAATGGGTGTGTTCCTTATCTTATCCTAGTGTCTAAACTCTTCTCCATGGCTGGACCCCCAAATAATATTCCTTTACGTGCTAAGGGGTATCTAGAGAGTGGGATAGGTTTAATAACTACCCTAACCCTAATGCGTACCCTAACCCTAACCCCTACCCTAACCCTAACACGTACCCTAATCCTAACCCGTACCCTAAACCGAGCCCTAACCCTAACATGAACCCTAACCCTAACCCTAACCCATACCCTACGCCGTACCCGAACCCCTCCCCGAACCCCTACCCTAAGCCATACCCTAACCCTAACCCTAAGCCTAACCCTAACCCTAGGCTACCCTTGACTGCTTCTGCCTCCAATAGATTTCCTAAGCACTAGTGTTTGAAGGAACAGCTTAAAAAGAGAATCCTAATGTGATTTCTTTATAATGTATGTGTTCCTTATTTTATCCTAGTGTCTAAACTCTTCTCCATGGCTGGACCCGCAAATAATATTCCTTTACGTGCTAAGGGGTATCTAGAGAGTGGGATAGGTTTAATAACTACCCTAACCCTAACGCGTACCCTAACCCTAACCCCTACCCTAACCCTAACACGTACCCTAATCCTAACCCGTACCCTGAACCGAGCCCTAACCCTAACACTAACCCTAAACCTAACCCTAACCCATACCCTACACCGTACCCGAACCCCTCCCCAAACCCGTACCCTAAGCCGTACCCTAAGCCTAACCCTAAGCCTAACCCTAACCCTAGGCTACCCTTGACTGCTTCTGCCTCCAACAGATTTCCTAAGCACTAATGTTTGAAGGAACAGCTTAAAAAGAGAATCCTAATGTGATTTCTTTATAATGGCTGTGTTCCTTATCTTATCCTAGTGTCTAAACTCTTCTCCATGGCTGGACCCCCAAATAATATTCCTTTACGTGCTAAGGGGTATCTAGAGAGTGGGATAGGTTTAATAACTACCCTAACCCTAACGCGTACCCTAACCCTAACCCCTACCCTAACCCTAAAACGTACCCTAATCCTAAACCGTACACTAAACCGAGCCCTAACCCTAACTCAAACCCTAACCCTAACCCATACCCTACGCCGTACCCGAACCCCTCCCCGAACCCGTACCCTAAGCCGTACCCTAAGCCTAACCCTAAGCCTAACCCTAACCCTAGGCTACCCTTGACTGCTTCTGCCTCCAATAGATTTCCTAAGCACTAGTGTTTGAAGGAACAGCTTAAAAAGAGAATCCTAATGTGATTTCTTTATAATGGGTGTGTTCCTTATCTTATCCTAGTGTCTAAACTCTTCTCCATGGCTGGACCCCCAAATAATATTCCTTTACGTGCTAAGGGGTATCTAGAGAGTGGGATAGGTTTAATAACTACCCTAACCCTAACGCGTACCCTAACCCTAACCCCTACCCTAACCCTAACACGTACCCTAATCCTAACCCGTACACTAAACCGAGCCCTAACCCTAACTCAAACCCTAACCCTTACCCATACCCTACGCCGTACCCGAACCCCTCCCCGAACCCGTACCCTAAGCCGTACCCTAAGCCTAACCCTAAGCCTAACCCTAACCCTAGGCTACCCTTGACTGCTTCTGCCTCCAATAGATTTCCTAAGCACTAGTGTTTGAAGGAACAGCTTAAAAAGAGAATCCTAATGTGATTTCTTTATAATGGGTGTGTTCCTTATCTTATCCTAGTGTCTAAACTCTTCTCCATGGCTGGACCCCCAAATAATATTCCTTTACGTGCTAAGGGGTATCTAGAGAGTGGGATAGGTTTAATAACTACCCTAACACTAACACGTACCCTAACCCTAACCCCTACCCTAACCCTAACACGTACCCTAATCCTAACCCGTACCCTGAACCGAGCCGTAACCCTAAGACTAACCCTAACCCTAACCCTAACCCATACCCTACGCCGTACCCGAACCCCTCCCCGAACCCGTACCCTAAGCCGTACCCTAAGCCTAACCATAAGCCTAACCCTAACCCTAGGCTACCCTTGACTGCTTCTGCCTCCAATAGATTTCCTAAGCACTAGTGTTTTAAGGAACGGCTTAAAAACAGAATCCTAATGTGATTTCTTTATAATCGGTGTGTTCCTTATCTTATCCTAGTGTCTAAACTCTTCTCCATGGCTGGACCCGCAAATAATATTCCTTTACGTGCTAAGGGGTATCTAGAGAGTGGGATAGGTTTACTAACTACCCTAACCTAATGCGTACCCTAACCCTAACCCCTACCCTAACCCTAACACGTACCCTAATCCTAACCCGTACCCTAAACCGAGCCCTAACCCTAACACGAACCCTAACCCTAACCCTAACCCATACCCTACGCCGTACCCGAACCCCTCCCCGAACCCCTACCCTAAGCCGTACCCTAACCCTAACCCTAAGCCTAACCCTAACCCTAGGCTACCCTTGACTGCTTCTGCCTCCAATAGATTTCCTAAGCACTAGTGTTTTAAGGAACAACTTAAAAAGAGAATCCTAATGTGATTTGTTTATAATGTATGTGTTCCTTATTTTATCCTAGTGTCTAAACTCTTCTCCATGGCTGGACCCGCAAATAATATTCCTTTACGTGCTAAGGGGTATCTAGAGAGTGGGATAGGTTTAATAACTACCCTAACCCTAACGCGTACCCTAACCCTAACCCCTACCCTAACCCTAACACGTACCCTAATCCTAACCCGTACCCTGAACCGAGCCCTAACCCTAACACTAACCCTAACCCTAACCCTAACCCATACCCTACGCCATACCCGAACCCCTCCCCGAACCCCTACCCTAAGCCGTACCCTAACCCTAACCCTAAGCCTAACCCTAACCCTAGGCTCCCCTTGACTGCTTCTGCCTCCAATAGATTTCCTAAGCACTAGTGTTTGAAGGAACAGCTTAAAAAGAGAATCCTAATGTGATTTCTTTATAATGGGTGTGTTCCTTATCTTATCCTAGTGTCTAAACTCTTCTCCATGGCTGGACCCCCAAATAATATTCCTTTACGTGCTAAGGGGTATCTAGAGAGTGGGATAGGTTTAATAACTACCCTAACCCTAATGCGTACCCTAACCCTAACCCCTACCCTAACCCTAACACGTACCCTAATCCTAACCCGTACCCTAAACCGAGCCCTAACCCTAACATGAACCCTAACCCTAACCCTAACCCATACCCTACGCCGTACCCGAACCCCTCCCCGAACCCCTACCCTAAGCCATACCCTAACCCTAACCCTAAGCCTAACCCTAACCCTAGGCTACCCTTGACTGCTTCTGCCTCCAATAGATTTCCTAAGCACTAGTGTTTGAAGGAACAGCTTAAAAAGAGAATCCTAATGTGATTTCTTTATAATGTATGTGTTCCTTATTTTATCCTAGTGTCTAAACTCTTCTCCATGGCTGGACCCGCAAATAATATTCCTTTACGTGCTAAGGGGTATCTAGAGAGTGGGATAGGTTTAATAACTACCCTAACCCTAACGCGTACCCTAACCCTAACCCCTACCCTAACCCTAACACGTACCCTAATCCTAACCCGTACCCTGAACCGAGCCCTAACCCTAACACTAACCCTAAACCTAACCCTAACCCATACCCTACACCGTACCCGAACCCCTCCCCAAACCCGTACCCTAAGCCGTACCCTAAGCCTAACCCTAAGCCTAACCCTAACCCTAGGCTACCCTTGACTGCTTCTGCCTCCAACAGATTTCCTAAGCACTAATGTTTGAAGGAACAGCTTAAAAAGAGAATCCTAATGTGATTTCTTTATAATGGGTGTGTTCCTTATCTTATCCTAGTGTCTAAACTCTTCTCCATGGCTGGACCCCCAAATAATATTCCTTTACGTGCTAAGGGGTATCTAGAGAGTGGGATAGGTTTAATAACTACCCTAACACTAACACGTACCCTAACCCTAACCCCTACCCTAACCCTAACACGTACCCTAATCCTAACCCGTACCCTGAACCGAGCCGTAACCCTAAGACTAACCCTAACCCTAACCCTAACCCATACCCTACGCCGTACCCGAACCCCTCCCCGAACCCGTACCCTAAGCCGTACCCTAAGCCTAACCCTAAGCCTAACCCTAACCCTAGGCTACCCTTGACTGCTTCTGCCTCCAATAGATTTCCTAAGCACTAGTGTTTTAAGGAACGGCTTAAAAACAGAATCCTAATGTGATTTCTTTATAATGGGTGTGTTCCTTATCTTATCCTAGTGTCTAAACTCTTCTCCATGGCTGGACCCGCAAATAATATTCCTTTACGTGCTAAGGGGTATCTAGAGAGTGGGATAGGTTTACTAACTACCCTAACCTAATGCGTACCCTAACCCTAACCCCTACCCTAACCCTAACACGTACCCTAATCCTAACCCGTACCCTAAACCGAGCCCTAACCCTAACACGAACCCTAACCCTAACCCTAACCCATACCCTACGCCGTACCCGAACCCCTCCCCGAACCCCTACCCTAAGCCGTACCCTAACCCTAACCCTAAGCCTAACCCTAACCCTAGGCTACCTTTGACTGCTTCTGCCTCCAATAGATTTCCTAAGCACTAGTGTTTTAAGGAACAACTTAAAAAGAGAATCCTAATGTGATTTGTTTATAATGTATGTGTTCCTTATTTTATCCTAGTGTCTAAACTCTTCTCCATGGCTGGACCCGCAAATAATATTCCTTTACGTGCTAAGGGGTATCTAGAGAGTGGGATAGGTTTAATAACTACCCTAACCCTAACGCGTACCCTAACCCTAACCCCTACCCTAACCCTAACACGTACCCTAATCCTAACCCGTACCCTGAACCGAGCCCTAACCCTAACACTAACCCTAACCCTAACCCTAACCCATACCCTACGCCATACCCGAACCCCTCCCCGAACCCCTACCCTAAGCCGTACCCTAACCCTAACCCTAAGCCTAACCCTAACCCTAGGCTACCCTTGACTGCTTCTGCCTCCAATAGATTTCCTAAGCACTAGTGTTTGAAGGAACAGCTTAAAAAGAGAATCCTAATGTGATTTCTTTATAATGGGTGTGTTCCTTATCTTATCCTAGTGTCTAAACTCTTCTCCATGGCTGGACCCCCAAATAATATTCCTTTACGTGCTAAGGGGTATCTAGAGAGTGGGATAGGTTTAATAACTACCCTAACCCTAATGCGTACCCTAACCCTAACCCCTACCCTAACCCTAACACGTACCCTAATCCTAACCCGTACCCTAAACCGAGCCCTAACCCTAACATGAACCCTAACCCTAACCCTAACCCATACCCTACGCCGTACCCGAACCCCTCCCCGAACCCCTACCCTAAGCCATACCCTAACCCTAACCCTAAGCCTAACCCTAACCCTAGGCTACCCTTGACTGCTTCTGCCTCCAATAGATTTCCTAAGCACTAGTGTTTGAAGGAACAGCTTAAAAAGAGAATCCTAATGTGATTTCTTTATAATGTATGTGTTCCTTATTTTATCCTAGTGTCTAAACTCTTCTCCATGGCTGGACCCGCAAATAATATTCCTTTACGTGCTAAGGGGTATCTAGAGAGTGGGATAGGTTTAATAACTACCCTAACCCTAACGCGTACCCTAACCCTAACCCCTACCCTAACCCTAACACGTACCCTAATCCTAACCCGTACCCTGAACCGAGCCCTAACCCTAACACTAACCCTAAACCTAACCCTAACCCATACCCTACACCGTACCCGAACCCCTCCCCAAACCCGTACCCTAAGCCGTACCCTAAGCCTAACCCTAAGCCTAACCCTAACCCTAGGCTACCCTTGACTGCTTCTGCCTCCAACAGATTTCCTAAGCACTAATGTTTGAAGGAACAGCTTAAAAAGAGAATCCTAATGTGATTTCTTTATAATGGCTGTGTTCCTTATCTTATCCTAGTGTCTAAACTCTTCTCCATGGCTGGACCCCCAAATAA
Organism: Balaenoptera ricei; assembly: GCF_028023285.1. NCBI lineage: Eukaryota > Metazoa > Chordata > Mammalia > Artiodactyla > Balaenopteridae > Balaenoptera > Balaenoptera ricei. Next base: position 175,810 of record NW_026777553.1, read on the forward strand.
TATTCCTTTACGTGCTAAGGGGTATCTAGAGAGTGGGATAGGTTTAATAACTACCCTAACCCTAACGCGTACCCTAACCCTAACCCCTACCCTAACCCTAAAACGTACCCTAATCCTAAACCGTACACTAAACCGAGCCCTAACCCTAACTCAAACCCTAACCCTAACCCATACCCTACGCCGTACCCGAACCCCTCCCCGAACCCGTACCCTAAGCCGTACCCTAAGCCTAACCCTAAGCCTAACCCTAAGCCTAACCCTAACCCTAGGCTACCCTTGACTGCTTCTGCCTCCAATAGATTTTCTAAGCACTAGTGTTTTAAGGAACGGCTTAAAAAGAGAATCTTAATGTGATTTCTTTATAATGGGTGTGTTCCTTATCTTATCCTAGTGTCTAAACTCTTCTCCATGGCTGGACGCCCAAATAATATTCCTTTACGTGCTAAGGGGTATCTAGAGAGTGGGATAGGTTTAATAACTACCCTAACCCTAACGCGTACCCTAACCCTAACCCCTACCCTAACCCTAACACGTACCCTAATCCTAACCCGTACACTAAACCGAGCCCTAACCCTAACTCAAACCCTAACCCTAACCCATACCCTACGCCGTACCCGAACCCCTCCCCGAACCCGTACCCTAAGCCGTACCCTAAGCCTAACCCTAAGCCTAACCCTAACCCTAGGCTACCCTTGACTGCTTCTGCCTCCAATAGATTTCCTAAGCACTAGTGTTTGAAGGAACAGCTTAAAAAGAGAATCCTAATGTGATTTCTTTATAATGGGTGTGTTCCTTATCTTATCCTAGTGTCTAAACTCTTCTCCATGGCTGGACCCCCAAATAATATTCCTTTACGTGCTAAGGGGTATCTAGAGAGTGGGATAGGTTTAATAACTACCCTAACACTAACACGTACCCTAACCCTAACCCCTACCCTAACCCTAACACGTACCCTAATCCTAACCCGTACCCTGAACCGAGCCGTAACCCTAAGACTAACCCTAACCCTAACCCTAACCCATACCCTACGCCGTACCCGAACCCCTCCCCGAACCCGTACCCTAAGCCGTACCCTAAGCCTAACCCTAAGCCTAACCCTAACCCTAGGCTACCCTTGACTGCTTCTGCCTCCAATAGATTTCCTAAGCACTAGTGTTTTAAGGAACGGCTTAAAAACAGAATCCTAATGTGATTTCTTTATAATGGGTGTGTTCCTTATCTTATCCTAGTGTCTAAACTCTTCTCCATGGCTGGACCCGCAAATAATATTCCTTTACGTGCTAAGGGGTATCTAGAGAGTGGGATAGGTTTACTAACTACCCTAACCTAATGCGTACCCTAACCCTAACCCCTACCCTAACCCTAACACGTACCCTAATCCTAACCCGTACCCTAAACCGAGCCCTAACCCTAACACGAACCCTAACCCTAACCCTAACCCATACCCTACGCCGTACCCGAACCCCTCCCCGAACCCCTACCCTAAGCCGTACCCTAACCCTAACCCTAAGCCTAACCCTAACCCTAGGCTACCCTTGACTGCTTCTGCCTCCAATAGATTTCCTAAGCACTAGTGTTTTAAGGAACAACTTAAAAAGAGAATCCTAATGTGATTTGTTTATAATGTATGTGTTCCTTATTTTATCCTAGTGTCTAAACTCTTCTCCATGGCTGGACCCGCAAATAATATTCCTTTACGTGCTAAGGGGTATCTAGAGAGTGGGATAGGTTTAATAACTACCCTAACCCTAACGCGTACCCTAACCCTAACCCCTACCCTAACCCTAACACGTACCCTAATCCTAACCCGTACCCTGAACCGAGCCCTAACCCTAACACTAACCCTAACCCTAACCCTAACCCATACCCTACGCCATACCCGAACCCCTCCCCGAACCCGTACCCTAAGCCGTACCCTAAGCCTAACCCTAAGCCTAACCCTAACCCTTGGCTACCCTTGACTGCTTCTGCCTCCAATAGATTTCCTAAGCACTAGTGTTTGAAGGAACAGCTTAAAAAGAGAATCCTAATGTGATTTCTTTATAATGGGTGTGTTCCTTATCTTATCCTAGTGTCTAAACTCTTCTCCATGGCTGGACCCACAAATAATATTCCTTTACGTGCTAAGGGGTATCTAGAGAGTGGGATAGGTTTAATAACTACCCTAACCCTAACGCGTACCCTAACCCTAACCCCTACCCTAACCCTAACACGTACCCTAATCCTAACCCGTACACTAAACCGAGCCCTAACCCTAACTCAAACCCTAACCCTAACCCATACCCTACGCCGTACCCGAACCCCTCCCCGAACCCGTACCCTAAGCCGTACCCTAAGCCTAACCCTAAGCCTAACCCTAACCCTAGGCTACCCTTGACTGCTTCTGCCTCCAATAGATTTCCTAAGCACTAGTGTTTGAAGGAACAGCTTAAAAAGAGAATCCTAATGTGATTTCTTTATAATGGGTGTGTTCCTTATCTTATCCTAGTGTCTAAACTCTTCTCCATGGCTGGACCCCCAAATAATATTCCTTTACGTGCTAAGGGGTATCTAGAGAGTGGGATAGGTTTAATAACTACCCTAACCCTAATGCGTACCCTAACCCTAACCCCTACCCTAACCCTAACACGTACCCTAATCCTAACCCGTACCCTAAACCGAGCCCTAACCCTAACACAAACCCTAACAATAACCCTAACCCATACCCTACGCCGTACCCGAACCCCTCCCCGAACCCCTACCCTAAGCCGTACCCTAACCCTAACCCTAAGCCTAACCCTAACCCTAGGCTACCCTTGACTGCTTCTGCCTCCAATAGATTTCCTAAGCACTAGTGTTTGAAGGAACAGCTTAAAAAGAGAATCCTAATGTGATTTCTTTATAATGTATGTGTTCCTTATTTTATCCTAGTGTCTAAACTCTTCTCCATGGCTGGACCCGCAAATAATATTCCTTTACGTGCTAAGGGGTATCTAGAGAGTGGGATAGGTTTAATAACTACCCTAACCCTAACGCGTACCCTAACCCTAACCCCTACCCTAACCCTAACACGTACCCTAATCCTAACCCGTACCCTGAACCGAGCCCTAACCCTAACACTAACCCTAAACCTAACCCTAACCCATACCCTACACCGTACCCGAACCCCTCCCCAAACCCGTACCCTAAGCCGTACCCTAAGCCTAACCCTAAGCCTAACCCTAACCCTAGGCTACCCTTGACTGCTTCTGCCTCCAACAGATTTCCTAAGCACTAATGTTTGAAGGAACAGCTTAAAAAGAGAATCCTAATGTGATTTCTTTATAATGGCTGTGTTCCTTATCTTATCCTAGTGTCTAAACTCTTCTCCATGGCTGGACCCCCAAATAATATTCCTTTACGTGCTAAGGGGTATCTAGAGAGTGGGATAGGTTTAATAACTACCCTAACCCTAACGCGTACCCTAACCCTAACCCCTACCCTAACCCTAAAACGTACCCTAATCCTAAACCGTACACTAAACCGAGCCCTAACCCTAACTCAAACCCTAACCCTAACCCATACCCTACGCCGTACCCGAACCCCTCCCCGAACCCGTACCCTAAGCCGTACCCTAAGCCTAACCCTAAGCCTAACCCTAACCCTAGGCTACCCTTGACTGCTTCTGCCTCCAATAGATTTCCTAAGCACTAGTGTTTGAAGGAACAGCTTAAAAAGAGAATCCTAATGTGATTTCTTTATAATGGGTGTGTTCCTTATCTTATCCTAGTGTCTAAACTCTTCTCCATGGCTGGACCCCCAAATAATATTCCTTTACGTGCTAAGGGGTATCTAGAGAGTGGGATAGGTTTAATAACTACCCTAACCCTAACGCGTACCCTAACCCTAACCCCTACCCTAACCCTAACACGTACCCTAATCCTAACCCGTACACTAAACCGAGCCCTAACCCTAACTCAAACCCTAACCCTAACCCATACCCTACGCCGTACCCGAACCCCTCCCCGAACCCGTACCCTAAGCCGTACCCTAAGCCTAACCCTAAGCCTAACCCTAACCCTAGGCTACCCTTGACTGCTTCTGCCTCCAATAGATTTCCTAAGCACTAGTGTTTGAAGGAACAGCTTAAAAAGAGAATCCTAATGTGATTTCTTTATAATGGGTGTGTTCCTTATCTTATCCTAGTGTCTAAACTCTTCTCCATGGCTGGACCCCCAAATAATATTCCTTTACGTGCTAAGGGGTATCTAGAGAGTGGGATAGGTTTAATAACTACCCTAACACTAACACGTACCCTAACCCTAACCCCTACCCTAACCCTAACACGTACCCTAATCCTAACCCGTACCCTGAACCGAGCCGTAACCCTAAGACTAACCCTAACCCTAACCCTAACCCATACCCTACGCCGTACCCGAACCCCTCCCCGAACCCGTACCCTAAGCCGTACCCTAAGCCTAACCCTAAGCCTAACCCTAACCCTAGGCTACCCTTGACTGCTTCTGCCTCCAATAGATTTCCTAAGCACTAGTGTTTTAAGGAACGGCTTAAAAACAGAATCCTAATGTGATTTCTTTATAATCGGTGTGTTCCTTATCTTATCCTAGTGTCTAAACTCTTCTCCATGGCTGGACCCGCAAATAATATTCCTTTACGTGCTAAGGGGTATCTAGAGAGTGGGATAGGTTTACTAACTACCCTAACCTAATGCGTACCCTAACCCTAACCCCTACCCTAACCCTAACACGTACCCTAATCCTAACCCGTACCCTAAACCGAGCCCTAACCCTAACACGAACCCTAACCCTAACCCTAACCCATACCCTACGCCGTACCCGAACCCCTCCCCGAACCCCTACCCTAAGCCGTACCCTAACCCTAACCCTAAGCCTAACCCTAACCCTAGGCTACCCTTGACTGCTTCTGCCTCCAATAGATTTCCTAAGCACTAGTGTTTTAAGGAACAACTTAAAAAGAGAATCCTAATGTGATTTGTTTATAATGTATGTGTTCCTTATTTTATCCTAGTGTCTAAACTCTTCTCCATGGCTGGACCCGCAAATAATATTCCTTTACGTGCTAAGGGGTATCTAGAGAGTGGGATAGGTTTAATAACTACCCTAACCCTAACGCGTACCCTAACCCTAACCCCTACCCTAACCCTAACACGTACCCTAATCCTAACCCGTACCCTGAACCGAGCCCTAACCCTAACACTAACCCTAACCCTAACCCTAACCCATACCCTACGCCATACCCGAACCCCTCCCCGAACCCCTACCCTAAGCCGTACCCTAACCCTAACCCTAAGCCTAACCCTAACCCTAGGCTACCCTTGACTGCTTCTGCCTCCAATAGATTTCCTAAGCACTAGTGTTTGAAGGAACAGCTTAAAAAGAGAATCCTAATGTGATTTCTTTATAATGGGTGTGTTCCTTATCTTATCCTAGTGTCTAAACTCTTCTCCATGGCTGGACCCCCAAATAATATTCCTTTACGTGCTAAGGGGTATCTAGAGAGTGGGATAGGTTTAATAACTACCCTAACCCTAATGCGTACCCTAACCCTAACCCCTACCCTAACCCTAACACGTACCCTAATCCTAACCCGTACCCTAAACCGAGCCCTAACCCTAACATGAACCCTAACCCTAACCCTAACCCATACCCTACGCCGTACCCGAACCCCTCCCCGAACCCCTACCCTAAGCCATACCCTAACCCTAACCCTAAGCCTAACCCTAACCCTAGGCTACCCTTGACTGCTTCTGCCTCCAATAGATTTCCTAAGCACTAGTGTTTGAAGGAACAGCTTAAAAAGAGAATCCTAATGTGATTTCTTTATAATGTATGTGTTCCTTATTTTATCCTAGTGTCTAAACTCTTCTCCATGGCTGGACCCGCAAATAATATTCCTTTACGTGCTAAGGGGTATCTAGAGAGTGGGATAGGTTTAATAACTACCCTAACCCTAACGCGTACCCTAACCCTAACCCCTACCCTAACCCTAACACGTACCCTAATCCTAACCCGTACCCTGAACCGAGCCCTAACCCTAACACTAACCCTAAACCTAACCCTAACCCATACCCTACACCGTACCCGAACCCCTCCCCAAACCCGTACCCTAAGCCGTACCCTAAGCCTAACCCTAAGCCTAACCCTAACCCTAGGCTACCCTTGACTGCTTCTGCCTCCAACAGATTTCCTAAGCACTAATGTTTGAAGGAACAGCTTAAAAAGAGAATCCTAATGTGATTTCTTTATAATGGGTGTGTTCCTTATCTTATCCTAGTGTCTAAACTCTTCTCCATGGCTGGACCCCCAAATAATATTCCTTTACGTGCTAAGGGGTATCTAGAGAGTGGGATAGGTTTAATAACTACCCTAACACTAACACGTACCCTAACCCTAACCCCTACCCTAACCCTAACACGTACCCTAATCCTAACCCGTACCCTGAACCGAGCCGTAACCCTAAGACTAACCCTAACCCTAACCCTAACCCATACCCTACGCCGTACCCGAACCCCTCCCCGAACCCGTACCCTAAGCCGTACCCTAAGCCTAACCCTAAGCCTAACCCTAACCCTAGGCTACCCTTGACTGCTTCTGCCTCCAATAGATTTCCTAAGCACTAGTGTTTTAAGGAACGGCTTAAAAACAGAATCCTAATGTGATTTCTTTATAATGGGTGTGTTCCTTATCTTATCCTAGTGTCTAAACTCTTCTCCATGGCTGGACCCGCAAATAATATTCCTTTACGTGCTAAGGGGTATCTAGAGAGTGGGATAGGTTTACTAACTACCCTAACCTAATGCGTACCCTAACCCTAACCCCTACCCTAACCCTAACACGTACCCTAATCCTAACCCGTACCCTAAACCGAGCCCTAACCCTAACACGAACCCTAACCCTAACCCTAACCCATACCCTACGCCGTACCCGAACCCCTCCCCGAACCCCTACCCTAAGCCGTACCCTAACCCTAACCCTAAGCCTAACCCTAACCCTAGGCTACCCTTGACTGCTTCTGCCTCCAATAGATTTCCTAAGCACTAGTGTTTTAAGGAACAACTTAAAAAGAGAATCCTAATGTGATTTGTTTATAATGTATGTGTTCCTTATTTTATCCTAGTGTCTAAACTCTTCTCCATGGCTGGACCCGCAAATAATATTCCTTTACGTGCTAAGGGGTATCTAGAGAGTGGGATAGGTTTAATAACTACCCTAACCCTAACGCGTACCCTAACCCTAACCCCTACCCTAACCCTAACACGTACCCTAATCCTAACCCGTACCCTGAACCGAGCCCTAACCCTAACACTAACCCTAACCCTAACCCTAACCCATACCCTACGCCATACCCGAACCCCTCCCCGAACCCCTACCCTAAGCCGTACCCTAACCCTAACCCTAAGCCTAACCCTAACCCTAGGCTACCCTTGACTGCTTCTGCCTCCAATAGATTTCCTAAGCACTAGTGTTTGAAGGAACAGCTTAAAAAGAGAATCCTAATGTGATTTCTTTATAATGGGTGTGTTCCTTATCTTATCCTAGTGTCTAAACTCTTCTCCATGGCTGGACCCCCAAATAATATTCCTTTACGTGCTAAGGGGTATCTAGAGAGTGGGATAGGTTTAATAACTACCCTAACCCTAATGCGTACCCTAACCCTAACCCCTACCCTAACCCTAACACGTACCCTAATCCTAACCCGTACCCTAAACCGAGCCCTAACCCTAACATGAACCCTAACCCTAACCCTAACCCATACCCTACGCCGTACCCGAACCCCTCCCCGAACCCCTACCCTAAGCCATACCCTAACCCTAACCCTAAGCCTAACCCTAACCCTAGGCTACCCTTGACTGCTTCTGCCTCCAATAGATTTCCTAAGCACTAGTGTTTGAAGGAACAGCTTAAAAAGAGAATCCTAATGTGATTTCTTTATAATGTATGTGTTCCTTATTTTATCCTAGTGTCTAAACTCTTCTCCATGGCTGGACCCGCAAATAATATTCCTTTACGTGCTAAGGGGTATCTAGAGAGTGGGATAGGTTTAATAACTACCCTAACCCTAACGCGTACCCTAACCCTAACCCCTACCCTAACCCTAACACGTACCCTAATCCTAACCCGTACCCTGAACCGAGCCCTAACCCTAACACTAACCCTAAACCTAACCCTAACCCATACCCTACACCGTACCCGAACCCCTCCCCAAACCCGTACCCTAAGCCGTACCCTAAGCCTAACCCTAAGCCTAACCCTAACCCTAGGCTACCCTTGACTGCTTCTGCCTCCAACAGATTTCCTAAGCACTAATGTTTGAAGGAACAGCTTAAAAAGAGAATCCTAATGTGATTTCTTTATAATGGCTGTGTTCCTTATCTTATCCTAGTGTCTAAACTCTTCTCCATGGCTGGACCCCCAAATAATATTCCTTTACGTGCTAAGGGGTATCTAGAGAGTGGGATAGGTTTAATAACTACCCTAACCCTAACGCGTACCCTAACCCTAACCCCTACCCTAACCCTAAAACGTACCCTAATCCTAAACCGTACACTAAACCGAGCCCTAACCCTAACTCAAACCCTAACCCTAACCCATACCCTACGCCGTACCCGAACCCCTCCCCGAACCCGTACCCTAAGCCGTACCCTAAGCCTAACCCTAAGCCTAACCCTAAGCCTAACCCTAACCCTAGGCTACCCTTGACTGCTTCTGCCTCCAATAGATTTTCTAAGCACTAGTGTTTTAAGGAACGGCTTAAAAAGAGAATCTTAATGTGATTTCTTTATAATGGGTGTGTTCCTTATCTTATCCTAGTGTCTAAACTCTTCTCCATGGCTGGACGCCCAAATAATATTCCTTTACGTGCTAAGGGGTATCTAGAGAGTGGGATAGGTTTAATAACTACCCTAACGCTAACGCGTACCCTAACCCTAACCCCTACCCTAACCCTAACACGTACCCTAATCCTAACCCGTACACTAAACCGAGCCCTAACCCTAACTCAAACCCTAACCCTAACCCATACCCTACGCCGTACCCGAACCCCTCCCCGAACCCGTACCCTAAGCCGTACCCTAAGCCTAACCCTAAGCCTAACCCTAACCCTAGGCTACCCTTGACTGCTTCTGCCTCCAATAGATTTCCTAAGCACTAGTGTTTGAAGGAACAGCTTAAAAAGAGAATCCTAATGTGATTTCTTTATAATGGGTGTGTTCCTTATCTTATCCTAGTGTCTAAACTCTTCTCCATGGCTGGACCCCCAAATAATATTCCTTTACGTGCTAAGGGGTATCTAGAGAGTGGGATAGGTTTAATAACTACCCTAACACTAACACGTACCCTAACCCTAACCCCTACCCTAACCCTAACACGTACCCTAATCCTAACCCGTACCCTGAACCGAGCCGTAACCCTAAGACTAACCCTAACCCTAACCCTAACCCATACCCTACGCCGTACCCGAACCCCTCCCCGAACCCGTACCCTAAGCCGTACCCTAAGCCTAACCCTAAGCCTAACCCTAACCCTAGGCTACCCTTGACTGCTTCTGCCTCCAATAGATTTCCTAAGCACTAGTGTTTTAAGGAACGGCTTAAAAACAGAATCCTAATGTGATTTCTTTATAATGGGTGTGTTCCTTATCTTATCCTAGTGTCTAAACTCTTCTCCATGGCTGGACCCGCAAATAATATTCCTTTACGTGCTAAGGGGTATCTAGAGAGTGGGATAGGTTTACTAACTACCCTAACCTAATGCGTACCCTAACCCTAACCCCTACCCTAACCCTAACACGTACCCTAATCCTAACCCGTACCCTAAACCGAGCCCTAACCCTAACACGAACCCTAACCCTAACCCTAACCCATACCCTACGCCGTACCCGAACCCCTCCCCGAACCCCTACCCTAAGCCGTACCCTAACCCTAACCCTAAGCCTAACCCTAACCCTAGGCTACCCTTGACTGCTTCTGCCTCCAATAGATTTCCTAAGCACTAGTGTTTTAAGGAACAACTTAAAAAGAGAATCCTAATGTGATTTGTTTATAATGTATGTGTTCCTTATTTTATCCTAGTGTCTAAACTCTTCTCCATGGCTGGACCCGCAAATAATATTCCTTTACGTGCTAAGGGGTATCTAGAGAGTGGGATAGGTTTAATAACTACCCTAACCCTAACGCGTACCCTAACCCTAACCCCTACCCTAACCCTAACACGTACCCTAATCCTAACCCGTACCCTGAACCGAGCCCTAACCCTAACACTAACCCTAACCCTAACCCTAACCCATACCCTACGCCATACCCGAACCCCTCCCCGAACCCGTACCCTAAGCCGTACCCTAAGCCTAACCCTAAGCCTAACCCTAACCCTTGGCTACCCTTGACTGCTTCTGCCTCCAATAGATTTCCTAAGCACTAGTGTTTGAAGGAACAGCTTAAAAAGAGAATCCTAATGTGATTTCTTTATAATGGGTGTGTTCCTTATCTTATCCTAGTGTCTAAACTCTTCTCCATGGCTGGACCCACAAATAATATTCCTTTACGTGCTAAGGGGTATCTAGAGAGTGGGATAGGTTTAATAACTACCCTAACCCTAACGCGTACCCTAACCCTAACCCCTACCCTAACCCTAACACGTACCCTAATCCTAACCCGTACACTAAACCGAGCCCTAACCCTAACTCAAACCCTAACCCTAACCCATACCCTACGCCGTACCCGAACCCCTCCCCGAACCCGTACCCTAAGCCGTACCCTAAGCCTAACCCTAAGCCTAACCCTAACCCTAGGCTACCCTTGACTGCTTCTGCCTCCAATAGATTTCCTAAGCACTAGTGTTTGAAGGAACAGCTTAAAAAGAGAATCCTAATGTGATTTCTTTATAATGGGTGTGTTCCTTATCTTATCCTAGTGTCTAAACTCTTCTCCATGGCTGGACCCCCAAATAATATTCCTTTACGTGCTAAGGGGTATCTAGAGAGTGGGATAGGTTTAATAACTACCCTAACCCTAATGCGTACCCTAACCCTAACCCCTACCCTAACCCTAACACGTACCCTAATCCTAACCCGTACCCTAAACCGAGCCCTAACCCTAACACAAACCCTAACAATAACCCTAACCCATACCCTACGCCGTACCCGAACCCCTCCCCGAACCCCTACCCTAAGCCGTACCCTAACCCTAACCCTAAGCCTAACCCTAACCCTAGGCTACCCTTGACTGCTTCTGCCTCCAATAGATTTCCTAAGCACTAGTGTTTGAAGGAACAGCTTAAAAAGAGAATCCTAATGTGATTTCTTTATAATGTATGTGTTCCTTATTTTATCCTAGTGTCTAAACTCTTCTCCATGGCTGGACCCGCAAATAATATTCCTTTACGTGCTAAGGGGTATCTAGAGAGTGGGATAGGTTTAATAACTACCCTAACCCTAACGCGTACCCTAACCCTAACCCCTACCCTAACCCTAACACGTACCCTAATCCTAACCCGTACCCTGAACCGAGCCCTAACCCTAACACTAACCCTAAACCTAACCCTAACCCATACCCTACACCGTACCCGAACCCCTCCCCAAACCCGTACCCTAAGCCGTACCCTAAGCCTAACCCTAAGCCTAACCCTAACCCTAGGCTACCCTTGACTGCTTCTGCCTCCAACAGATTTCCTAAGCACTAATGTTTGAAGGAACAGCTTAAAAAGAGAATCCTAATGTGATTTCTTTATAATGGCTGTGTTCCTTATCTTATCCTAGTGTCTAAACTCTTCTCCATGGCTGGACCCCCAAATAATATTCCTTTACGTGCTAAGGGGTATCTAGAGAGTGGGATAGGTTTAATAACTACCCTAACCCTAACGCGTACCCTAACCCTAACCCCTACCCTAACCCTAAAACGTACCCTAATCCTAAACCGTACACTAAACCGAGCCCTAACCCTAACTCAAACCCTAACCCTAACCCATACCCTACGCCGTACCCGAACCCCTCCCCGAACCCGTACCCTAAGCCGTACCCTAAGCCTAACCCTAAGCCTAACCCTAACCCTAGGCTACCCTTGACTGCTTCTGCCTCCAATAGATTTCCTAAGCACTAGTGTTTGAAGGAACAGCTTAAAAAGAGAATCCTAATGTGATTTCTTTATAATGGGTGTGTTCCTTATCTTATCCTAGTGTCTAAACTCTTCTCCATGGCTGGACCCCCAAATAATATTCCTTTACGTGCTAAGGGGTATCTAGAGAGTGGGATAGGTTTAATAACTACCCTAACCCTAACGCGTACCCTAACCCTAACCCCTACCCTAACCCTAACACGTACCCTAATCCTAACCCGTACACTAAACCGAGCCCTAACCCTAACTCAAACCCTAACCCTAACCCATACCCTACGCCGTACCCGAACCCCTCCCCGAACCCGTACCCTAAGCCGTACCCTAAGCCTAACCCTAAGCCTAACCCTAACCCTAGGCTACCCTTGACTGCTTCTGCCTCCAATAGATTTCCTAAGCACTAGTGTTTGAAGGAACAGCTTAAAAAGAGAATCCTAATGTGATTTCTTTATAATGGGTGTGTTCCTTATCTTATCCTAGTGTCTAAACTCTTCTCCATGGCTGGACCCCCAAATAATATTCCTTTACGTGCTAAGGGGTATCTAGAGAGTGGGATAGGTTTAATAACTACCCTAACACTAACACGTACCCTAACCCTAACCCCTACCCTAACCCTAACACGTACCCTAATCCTAACCCGTACCCTGAACCGAGCCGTAACCCTAAGACTAACCCTAACCCTAACCCTAACCCATACCCTACGCCGTACCCGAACCCCTCCCCGAACCCGTACCCTAAGCCGTACCCTAAGCCTAACCCTAAGCCTAACCCTAACCCTAGGCTACCCTTGACTGCTTCTGCCTCCAATAGATTTCCTAAGCACTAGTGTTTTAAGGAACGGCTTAAAAACAGAATCCTAATGTGATTTCTTTATAATGGGTGTGTTCCTTATCTTATCCTAGTGTCTAAACTCTTCTCCATGGCTGGACCCGCAAATAATATTCCTTTACGTGCTAAGGGGTATCTAGAGAGTGGGATAGGTTTACTAACTACCCTAACCTAATGCGTACCCTAACCCTAACCCCTACCCTAACCCTAACACGTACCCTAATCCTAACCCGTACCCTAAACCGAGCCCTAACCCTAACACGAACCCTAACCCTAACCCTAACCCATACCCTACGCCGTACCCGAACCCCTCCCCGAACCCCTACCCTAAGCCGTACCCTAACCCTAACCCTAAGCCTAACCCTAACCCTAGGCTACCCTTGACTGCTTCTGCCTCCAATAGATTTCCTAAGCACTAGTGTTTTAAGGAACAACTTAAAAAGAGAATCCTAATGTGATTTGTTTATAATGTATGTGTTCCTTATTTTATCCTAGTGTCTAAACTCTTCTCCATGGCTGGACCCGCAAATAATATTCCTTTACGTGCTAAGGGGTATCTAGAGAGTGGGATAGGTTTAATAACTACCCTAACCCTAACGCGTACCCTAACCCTAACCCCTACCCTAACCCTAACACGTACCCTAATCCTAACCCGTACCCTGAACCGAGCCCTAACCCTAACACTAACCCTAACCCTAACCCTAACCCATACCCTACGCCATACCCGAACCCCTCCCCGAACCCGTACCCTAAGCCGTACCCTAAGCCTAACCCTAAGCCTAACCCTAACCCTTGGCTACCCTTGACTGCTTCTGCCTCCAATAGATTTCCTAAGCACTAGTGTTTGAAGGAACAGCTTAAAAAGAGAATCCTAATGTGATTTCTTTATAATGGGTGTGTTCCTTATCTTATCCTAGTGTCTAAACTCTTCTCCATGGCTGGACCCCCAAATAATATTCCTTTACGTGCTAAGGGGTATCTAGAGAGTGGGATAGGTTTAATAACTACCCTAACCCTAATGCGTACCCTAACCCTAACCCCTACCCTAACCCTAACACGTACCCTAATCCTAACCCGTACCCTAAACCGAGCCCTAACCCTAACATGAACCCTAACCCTAACCCTAACCCATACCCTACGCCGTACCCGAACCCCTCCCCGAACCCCTACCCTAAGCCGTACCCTAACCCTAACCCTAAGCCTAACCCTAACCCTAGGCTACCCTTGACTGCTTCTGCCTCCAATAGATTTCCTAAGCACTAGTGTTTGAAGGAACAGCTTAAAAAGAGAATCCTAATGTGATTTCTTTATAATGGGTGTGTTCCTTATCTTATCCTAGTGTCTAAACTCTTCTCCATGGCTGGACCCCCAAATAATATTCCTTTACGTGCTAAGGGGTATCTAGAGAGTGGGATAGGTTTAATAACTACCCTAACCCTAATGCGTACCCTAACCCTAACCCCTACCCTAACCCTAACACGTACCCTAATCCTAACCCGTACCCTAAACCGAGCCCTAACCCTAACACAAACCCTAACCCTAACCCTAACCCATACCCTACGCCATACCCGAACCCCTCCCCGAACCCCTACCCTAAGCCGTACCCTAACCCTAACCCTAAGCCTAACCCTAACCCTAGGCTACCCTTGACTGCTTCTGCCTCCAATAGATTTCCTAAGCACTAGTGTTTGAAGGAACAGCTTAAAAAGAGAATCCTAATGTGATTTCTTTATAATGGGTGTGTTCCTTATCTTATCCTAGTGTCTAAACTCTTCTCCATGGCTGGACCCCCAAATAATATTCCTTTACGTGCTAAGGGGTATCTAGAGAGTGGGATAGGTTTAATAACTACCCTAACCCTAATGCGTACCCTAACCCTAACCCCTACCCTAACCCTAACACGTACCCTAATCCTAACCCGTACCCTAAACCGAGCCCTAACCCTAACATGAACCCTAACCCTAACCCTAACCCATACCCTACGCCGTACCCGAACCCCTCCCCGAACCCCTACCCTAAGCCATACCCTAACCCTAACCCTAAGCCTAACCCTAACCCTAGGCTACCCTTGACTGCTTCTGCCTCCAATAGATTTCCTAAGCACTAGTGTTTGAAGGAACAGCTTAAAAAGAGAATCCTAATGTGATTTCTTTATAATGTATGTGTTCCTTATTTTATCCTAGTGTCTAAACTCTTCTCCATGGCTGGACCCGCAAATAATATTCCTTTACGTGCTAAGGGGTATCTAGAGAGTGGGATAGGTTTAATAACTACCCTAACCCTAACGCGTACCCTAACCCTAACCCCTACCCTAACCCTAACACGTACCCTAATCCTAACCCGTACCCTGAACCGAGCCCTAACCCTAACACTAACCCTAAACCTAACCCTAACCCATACCCTACACCGTACCCGAACCCCTCCCCAAACCCGTACCCTAAGCCGTACCCTAAGCCTAACCCTAAGCCTAACCCTAACCCTAGGCTACCCTTGACTGCTTCTGCCTCCAACAGATTTCCTAAGCACTAATGTTTGAAGGAACAGCTTAAAAAGAGAATCCTAATGTGATTTCTTTATAATGGCTGTGTTCCTTATCTTATCCTAGTGTCTAAACTCTTCTCCATGGCTGGACCCCCAAATAATATTCCTTTACGTGCTAAGGGGTATCTAGAGAGTGGGATAGGTTTAATAACTACCCTAACCCTAACGCGTACCCTAACCCTAACCCCTACCCTAACCCTAAAACGTACCCTAATCCTAAACCGTACACTAAACCGAGCCCTAACCCTAACTCAAACCCTAACCCTAACCCATACCCTACGCCGTACCCGAACCCCTCCCCGAACCCGTACCCTAAGCCGTACCCTAAGCCTAACCCTAAGCCTAACCCTAAGCCTAACCCTAACCCTAGGCTACCCTTGACTGCTTCTGCCTCCAATAGATTTTCTAAGCACTAGTGTTTTAAGGAACGGCTTAAAAAGAGAATCTTAATGTGATTTCTTTATAATGGGTGTGTTCCTTATCTTATCCTAGTGTCTAAACTCTTCTCCATGGCTGGACGCCCAAATAATATTCCTTTACGTGCTAAGGGGTATCTAGAGAGTGGGATAGGTTTAATAACTACCCTAACCCTAACGCGTACCCTAACCCTAACCCCTACCCTAACCCTAACACGTACCCTAATCCTAACCCGTACACTAAACCGAGCCCTAACCCTAACTCAAACCCTAACCCTAACCCATACCCTACGCCGTACCCGAACCCCTCCCCGAACCCGTACCCTAAGCCGTACCCTAAGCCTAACCCTAAGCCTAACCCTAACCCTAGGCTACCCTTGACTGCTTCTGCCTCCAATAGATTTCCTAAGCACTAGTGTTTGAAGGAACAGCTTAAAAAGAGAATCCTAATGTGATTTCTTTATAATGGGTGTGTTCCTTATCTTATCCTAGTGTCTAAACTCTTCTCCATGGCTGGACCCCCAAATAATATTCCTTTACGTGCTAAGGGGTATCTAGAGAGTGGGATAGGTTTAATAACTACCCTAACACTAACACGTACCCTAACCCTAACCCCTACCCTAACCCTAACACGTACCCTAATCCTAACCCGTACCCTGAACCGAGCCGTAACCCTAAGACTAACCCTAACCCTAACCCTAACCCATACCCTACGCCGTACCCGAACCCCTCCCCGAACCCGTACCCTAAGCCGTACCCTAAGCCTAACCCTAAGCCTAACCCTAACCCTAGGCTACCCTTGACTGCTTCTGCCTCCAATAGATTTCCTAAGCACTAGTGTTTTAAGGAACGGCTTAAAAACAGAATCCTAATGTGATTTCTTTATAATGGGTGTGTTCCTTATCTTATCCTAGTGTCTAAACTCTTCTCCATGGCTGGACCCGCAAATAATATTCCTTTACGTGCTAAGGGGTATCTAGAGAGTGGGATAGGTTTACTAACTACCCTAACCTAATGCGTACCCTAACCCTAACCCCTACCCTAACCCTAACACGTACCCTAATCCTAACCCGTACCCTAAACCGAGCCCTAACCCTAACACGAACCCTAACCCTAACCCTAACCCATACCCTACGCCGTACCCGAACCCCTCCCCGAACCCCTACCCTAAGCCGTACCCTAACCCTAACCCTAAGCCTAACCCTAACCCTAGGCTACCCTTGACTGCTTCTGCCTCCAATAGATTTCCTAAGCACTAGTGTTTTAAGGAACAACTTAAAAAGAGAATCCTAATGTGATTTGTTTATAATGTATGTGTTCCTTATTTTATCCTAGTGTCTAAACTCTTCTCCATGGCTGGACCCGCAAATAATATTCCTTTACGTGCTAAGGGGTATCTAGAGAGTGGGATAGGTTTGATAACTACCCTAACCCTAACGCGTACCCTAACCCTAACCCCTACCCTAACCCTAACACGTACCCTAATCCTAACCCGTACCCTGAACCGAGCCCTAACCCTAACACTAACCCTAACCCTAACCCTAAACCATACCCTACGCCATACCCGAACCCCTCCCCGAACCCGTACCCTAAGCCGTACCCTAAGCCTAACCCTAAGCCTAACCCTAACCCTTGGCTACCCTTGACTGCTTCTGCCTCCAATAGATTTCCTAAGCACTAGTGTTTGAAGGAACAGCTTAAAAAGAGAATCCTAATGTGATTTCTTTATAATGGGTGTGTTCCTTATCTTATCCTAGTGTCTAAACTCTTCTCCATGGCTGGACCCACAAATAATATTCCTTTACGTGCTAAGGGGTATCTAGAGAGTGGGATAGGTTTAATAACTACCCTAACCCTAACGCGTACCCTAACCCTAACCCCTACCCTAACCCTAACACGTACCCTAATCCTAACCCGTACACTAAACCGAGCCCTAACCCTAACTCAAACCCTAACCCTAACCCATACCCTACGCCGTACCCGAACCCCTCCCCGAACCCGTACCCTAAGCCGTACCCTAAGCCTAACCCTAAGCCTAACCCTAACCCTAGGCTACCCTTGACTGCTTCTGCCTCCAATAGATTTCCTAAGCACTAGTGTTTGAAGGAACAGCTTAAAAAGAGAATCCTAATGTGATTTCTTTATAATGGGTGTGTTCCTTATCTTATCCTAGTGTCTAAACTCTTCTCCATGGCTGGACCCCCAAATAATATTCCTTTACGTGCTAAGGGGTATCTAGAGAGTGGGATAGGTTTAATAACTACCCTAACCCTAATGCGTACCCTAACCCTAACCCCTACCCTAACCCTAACACGTACCCTAATCCTAACCCGTACCCTAAACCGAGCCCTAACCCTAACACAAACCCTAACGATAACCCTAACCCATACCCTACGCCGTACCCGAACCCCTCCCCGAACCCCTACCCTAAGCCGTACCCTAACCCTAACCCTAAGCCTAACCCTAACCCTAGGCTACCCTTGACTGCTTCTGCCTCCAATAGATTTCCTAAGCACTAGTGTTTGAAGGAACAGCTTAAAAAGAGAATCCTAATGTGATTTCTTTATAATGTATGTGTTCCTTATTTTATCCTAGTGTCTAAACTCTTCTCCATGGCTGGACCCGCAAATAATATTCCTTTACGTGCTAAGGGGTATCTAGAGAGTGGGATAGGTTTAATAACTACCCTAACCCTAACGCGTACCCTAACCCTAACCCCTACCCTAACCCTAACACGTACCCTAATCCTAACCCGTACCCTGAACCGAGCCCTAACCCTAACACTAACCCTAAACCTAACCCTAACCCATACCCTACACCGTACCCGAACCCCTCCCCAAACCCGTACCCTAAGCCGTACCCTAAGCCTAACCCTAAGCCTAACCCTAACCCTAGGCTACCCTTGACTGCTTCTGCCTCCAACAGATTTCCTAAGCACTAATGTTTGAAGGAACAGCTTAAAAAGAGAATCCTAATGTGATTTCTTTATAATGGCTGTGTTCCTTATCTTATCCTAGTGTCTAAACTCTTCTCCATGGCTGGACCCCCAAATAATATTCCTTTACGTGCTAAGGGGTATCTAGAGAGTGGGATAGGTTTAATAACTACCCTAACCCTAACGCGTACCCTAACCCTAACCCCTACCCTAACACTAAAACGTACCCTAATCCTAAACCGTACACTAAACCGAGCCCTAACCCTAACTCAAACCCTAACCCTAACCCATACCCTACGCCGTACCCGAACCCCTCCCCGAACCCGTACCCTAAGCCGTACCCTAAGCCTAACCCTAAGCCTAACCCTAACCCTAGGCTACCCTTGACTGCTTCTGCCTCCAATAGATTTCCTAAGCACTAGTGTTTGAAGGAACAGCTTAAAAAGAGAATCCTAATGTGATTTCTTTATAATGGGTGTGTTCCTTATCTTATCCTAGTGTCTAAACTCTTCTCCATGGCTGGACCCCCAAATAATATTCCTTTACGTGCTAAGGGGTATCTAGAGAGTGGGATAGGTTTAATAACTACCCTAACCCTAACGCGTACCCTAACCCTAACCCCTACCCTAACCCTAACACGTACCCTAATCCTAACCCGTACACTAAACCGAGCCCTAACCCTAACTCAAACCCTAACCCTAACCCATACCCTACGCCGTACCCGAACCCCTCCCCGAACCCGTACCCTAAGCCGTACCCTAAGCCTAACCCTAAGCCTAACCCTAACCCTAGGCTACCCTTGACTGCTTCTGCCTCCAATAGATTTCCTAAGCACTAGTGTTTGAAGGAACAGCTTAAAAAGAGAATCCTAATGTGATTTCTTTATAATGGGTGTGTTCCTTATCTTATCCTAGTGTCTAAACTCTTCTCCATGGCTGGACCCCCAAATAATATTCCTTTACGTGCTAAGGGGTATCTAGAGAGTGGGATAGGTTTAATAACTACCCTAACACTAACACGTACCCTAACCCTAACCCCTACCCTAACCCTAACACGTACCCTAATCCTAACCCGTACCCTGAACCGAGCCGTAACCCTAAGACTAACCCTAACCCTAACCCTAACCCATACCCTACGCCGTACCCGAACCCCTCCCCGAACCCGTACCCTAAGCCGTACCCTAAGCCTAACCCTAAGCCTAACCCTAACCCTAGGCTACCCTTGACTGCTTCTGCCTCCAATAGATTTCCTAAGCACTAGTGTTTTAAGGAACGGCTTAAAAACAGAATCCTAATGTTATTTCTTTATAATGGGTGTGTTCCTTATCTTATCCTAGTGTCTAAACTCTTCTCCATGGCTGGACCCGCAAATAATATTCCTTTACGTGCTAAGGGGTATCTAGAGAGTGGGATAGGTTTACTAACTACCCTAACCTAATGCGTACCCTAACCCTAACCCCTACCCTAACCCTAACACGTACCCTAATCCTAACCCGTACCCTAAACCGAGCCTTAACCCTAACACGAACCCTAACCCTAACCCTAACCCATACCCTACGCCGTACCCGAACCCCTCCCCGAACCCCTACCCTAAGCCGTACCCTAACCCTAACCCTAAGCCTAACCCTAACCCTAGGCTACCCTTGACTGCTTCTGCCTCCAATAGATTTCCTAAGCACTAGTGTTTTAAGGAACAACTTAAAAAGAGAATCCTAATGTGATTTGTTTATAATGTATGTGTTCCTTATTTTATCCTAGTGTCTAAACTCTTCTCCATGGCTGGACCCGCAAATAATATTCCTTTACGTGCTAAGGGGTATCTAGAGAGTGGGATAGGTTTAATAACTACCCTAACCCTAACGCGTACCCTAACCCTAACCCCTACCCTAACCCTAACACGTACCCTAATCCTAACCCGTACCCTGAACCGAGCCCTAACCCTAACACTAACCCTAACCCTAACCCTAACCCATACCCTACGCCATACCCGAACCCCTCCCCGAACCCGTACCCTAAGCCGTACCCTAAGCCTAACCCTAAGCCTAACCCTAACCCTTGGCTACCCTTGACTGCTTCTGCCTCCAATAGATTTCCTAAGCACTAGTGTTTGAAGGAACAGCTTAAAAAGAGAATCCTAATGTGATTTCTTTATAATGGGTGTGTTCCTTATCTTATCCTAGTGTCTAAACTCTTCTCCATGGCTGGACCCCCAAATAATATTCCTTTACGTGCTAAGGGGTATCTAGAGAGTGGGATAGGTTTAATAACTACCCTAACCCTAATGCGTACCCTAACCCTAACCCCTACCCTAACCCTAACACGTACCCTAATCCTAACCCGTACCCTAAACCGAGCCCTAACCCTAACATGAACCCTAACCCTAACCCTAACCCATACCCTACGCCGTACCCGAACCCCTCCCCGAACCCCTACCCTAAGCCGTACCCTAACCCTAACCCTAAGCCTAACCCTAACCCTAGGCTACCCTTGACTGCTTCTGCCTCCAATAGATTTCCTAAGCACTAGTGTTTGAAGGAACAGCTTAAAAAGAGAATCCTAATGTGATTTCTTTATAATGGGTGTGTTCCTTATCTTATCCTAGTGTCTAAACTCTTCTCCATGGCTGGACCCCCAAATAATATTCCTTTACGTGCTAAGGGGTATCTAGAGAGTGGGATAGGTTTAATAACTACCCTAACCCTAATGCGTACCCTAACCCTAACCCCTACCCTAACCCTAACACGTACCCTAATCCTAACCCGTACCCTAAACCGAGCCCTAACCCTAACACAAACCCTAACCCTAACCCTAACCCATACCCTACGCCATACCCGAACCCCTCCCCGAACCCCTACCCTAAGCCGTACCCTAACCCTAACCCTAAGCCTAACCCTAACCCTAGGCTACCCTTGACTGCTTCTGCCTCCAATAGATTTCCTAAGCACTAGTGTTTGAAGGAACAGCTTAAAAAGAGAATCCTAATGTGATTTCTTTATAATGGGTGTGTTCCTTATCTTATCCTAGTGTCTAAACTCTTCTCCATGGCTGGACCCCCAAATAATATTCCTTTACGTGCTAAGGGGTATCTAGAGAGTGGGATAGGTTTAATAACTACCCTAACCCTAATGCGTACCCTAACCCTAACCCCTACCCTAACCCTAACACGTACCCTAATCCTAACCCGTACCCTAAACCGAGCCCTAACCCTAACATGAACCCTAACCCTAACCCTAACCCATACCCTACGCCGTACCCGAACCCCTCCCCGAACCCCTACCCTAAGCCATACCCTAACCCTAACCCTAAGCCTAACCCTAACCCTAGGCTACCCTTGACTGCTTCTGCCTCCAATAGATTTCCTAAGCACTAGTGTTTGAAGGAACAGCTTAAAAAGAGAATCCTAATGTGATTTCTTTATAATGTATGTGTTCCTTATTTTATCCTAGTGTCTAAACTCTTCTCCATGGCTGGACCCGCAAATAATATTCCTTTACGTGCTAAGGGGTATCTAGAGAGTGGGATAGGTTTAATAACTACCCTAACCCTAACGCGTACCCTAACCCTAACCCCTACCCTAACCCTAACACGTACCCTAATCCTAACCCGTACCCTGAACCGAGCCCTAACCCTAACACTAACCCTAAACCTAACCCTAACCCATACCCTACACCGTACCCGAACCCCTCCCCAAACCCGTACCCTAAGCCGTACCCTAAGCCTAACCCTAAGCCTAACCCTAACCCTAGGCTACCCTTGACTGCTTCTGCCTCCAACAGATTTCCTAAGCACTAATGTTTGAAGGAACAGCTTAAAAAGAGAATCCTAATGTGATTTCTTTATAATGGCTGTGTTCCTTATCTTATCCTAGTGTCTAAACTCTTCTCCATGGCTGGACCCCCAAATAATATTCCTTTACGTGCTAAGGGGTATCTAGAGAGTGGGATAGGTTTAATAACTACCCTAACCCTAACGCATACCCTAACCCTAACCCCTACCCTAACCCTAAAACGTACCCTAATCCTAAACCGTACACTAAACCGAGCCCTAACCCTAACTCAAACCCTAACCCTAACCCATACCCTACGCCGTACCCGAACCCCTCCCCGAACCCGTACCCTAAGCCGTACCCTAAGCCTAACCCTAAGCCTAACCCTAAGCCTAACCCTAACCCTAGGCTACCCTTGACTGCTTCTGCCTCCAATAGATTTTCTAAGCACTAGTGTTTTAAGGAACGGCTTAAAAAGAGAATCTTAATGTGATTTCTTTATAATGGGTGTGTTCCTTATCTTATCCTAGTGTCTAAACTCTTCTCCATGGCTGGACGCCCAAATAATATTCCTTTACGTGCTAAGGGGTATCTAGAGAGTGGGATAGGTTTAATAACTACCCTAACCCTAACGCGTACCCTAACCCTAACCCCTACCCTAACCCTAACACGTACCCTAATCCTAACCCGTACACTAAACCGAGCCCTAACCCTAACTCAAACCCTAACCCTAACCCATACCCTACGCCGTACCCGAACCCCTCCCCGAACCCGTACCCTAAGCCGTACCCTAAGCCTAACCCTAAGCCTAACCCTAACCCTAGGCTACCCTTGACTGCTTCTGCCTCCAATAGATTTCCTAAGCACTAGTGTTTGAAGGAACAGCTTAAAAAGAGAATCCTAATGTGATTTCTTTATAATGGGTGTGTTCCTTATCTTATCCTAGTGTCTAAACTCTTCTCCATGGCTGGACCCCCAAATAATATTCCTTTACGTGCTAAGGGGTATCTAGAGAGTGGGATAGGTTTAATAACTACCCTAACCCTAACGCGTACCCTAACCCTAACCCCTACCCTAACCCTAACACGTACCCTAATCCTAACCCGTACCCTGAACCGAGCCGTAACCCTAAGACTAACCCTAACCCTAACCCTAACCCATACCCTACGCCGTACCCGAACCCCTCCCCGAACCCGTACCCTAAGCCGTACCCTAAGCCTAACCCTAAGCCTAACCCTAACCCTAGGCTACCCTTGACTGCTTCTGCCTCCAATAGATTTCCTAAGCACTAGTGTTTTAAGGAACGGCTTAAAAACAGAATCCTAATGTGATTTCTTTATAATGGGTGTGTTCCTTATCTTATCCTAGTGTCTAAACTCTTCTCCATGGCTGGACCCCCAAATAATATTCCTTTACGTGCTAAGGGGTATCTAGAGAGTGGGATAGGTTTACTAACTACCCTAACCTAATGCGTACCCTAACCCTAACCCCTACCCTAACCCTAACACGTACCCTAATCCTAACCCGTACCCTAAACCGAGCCCTAACCCTAACACGAACCCTAACCCTAACCCTAACCCATACCCTACGCCGTACCCGAACCCCTCCCCGAACCCCTACCCTAAGCCGTACCCTAACCCTAACCCTAAGCCTAACCCTAACCCTAGGCTACCCTTGACTGCTTCTGCCTCCAATAGATTTCCTAAGCACTAGTGTTTTAAGGAACAACTTAAAAAGAGAATCCTAATGTGATTTGTTTATAATGTATGTGTTCCTTATTTTATCCTAGTGTCTAAACTCTTCTCCATGGCTGGACCCGCAAATAATATTCCTTTACGTGCTAAGGGGTATCTAGAGAGTGGGATAGGTTTAATAACTACCCTAACCCTAACGCGTACCCTAACCCTAACCCCTACCCTAACCCTAACACGTACCCTAATCCTAACCCGTACCCTGAACCGAGCCCTAACCCTAACACTAACCCTAACCCTAACCCTAACCCATACCCTACGCCATACCCGAACCCCTCCCCGAACCCGTACCCTAAGCCGTACCCTAAGCCTAACCCTAAGCCTAACCCTAACCCTTGGCTACCCTTGACTGCTTCTGCCTCCAATAGATTTCCTAAGCACTAGTGTTTGAAGGAACAGCTTAAAAAGAGAATCCTAATGTGATTTCTTTATAATGGGTGTGTTCCTTATCTTATCCTAGTGTCTAAACTCTTCTCCATGGCTGGACCCACAAATAATATTCCTTTACGTGCTAAGGGGTATCTAGAGAGTGGGATAGGTTTAATAACTACCCTAACCCTAACGCATACCCTAACCCTAACCCCTACCCTAACCCTAACACGTACCCTAATCCTAACCCGTACACTAAACCGAGCCCTAACCCTAACTCAAACCCTAACCCTAACCCATACCCTACGCCGTACCCGAACCCCTCCCCGAACCCGTACCCTAAGCCGTACCCTAAGCCTAACCCTAAGCCTAACCCTAACCCTAGGCTACCCTTGACTGCTTCTGCCTCCAATAGATTTCCTAAGCACTAGTGTTTGAAGGAACAGCTTAAAAAGAGAATCCTAATTTGATTTCTTTATAATGGGTGTGTTCCTTATCTTATCCTAGTGTCTAAACTCTTCTCCATGGCTGGACCCCCAAATAATATTCCTTTACGTGCTAAGGGGTATCTAGAGAGTGGGATAGGTTTAATAACTACCCTAACCCTAATGCGTACCCTAACCCTAACCCCTACCCTAACCCTAACACGTACCCTAATCCTAACCCGTACCCTAAACCGAGCCCTAACCCTAACATGAACCCTAACCCTAACCCTAACCCATACCCTACGCCGTACCCGAACCCCTCCCCGAACCCCTACCCTAAGCCATACCCTAACCCTAACCCTAAGCCTAACCCTAACCCTAGGCTACCCTTGACTGCTTCTGCCTCCAATAGATTTCCTAAGCACTAGTGTTTGAAGGAACAGCTTAAAAAGAGAATCCTAATGTGATTTCTTTATAATGTATGTGTTCCTTATTTTATCCTAGTGTCTAAACTCTTCTCCATGGCTGGACCCGCAAATAATATTCCTTTACGTGCTAAGGGGTATCTAGAGAGTGGGATAGGTTTAATAACTACCCTAACCCTAACGCGTACCCTAACCCTAACCCCTACCCTAACCCTAACACGTACCCTAATCCTAACCCGTACCCTGAACCGAGCCCTAACCCTAACACTAACCCTAAACCTAACCCTAACCCATACCCTACACCGTACCCGAACCCCTCCCCAAACCCGTACCCTAAGCCGTACCCTAAGCCTAACCCTAAGCCTAACCCTAACCCTAGGCTACCCTTGACTGCTTCTGCCTCCAACAGATTTCCTAAGCACTAATGTTTGAAGGAACAGCTTAAAAAGAGAATCCTAATGTGATTTCTTTATAATGGCTGTGTTCCTTATCTTATCCTAGTGTCTAAACTCTTCTCCATGGCTGGACCCCCAAATAATATTCCTTTACGTGCTAAGGGGTATCTAGAGAGTGGGATAGGTTTAATAACTACCCTAACCCTAACGCGTACCCTAACCCTAACCCCTACCCTAACCCTAAAACGTACCCTAATCCTAAACCGTACACTAAACCGAGCCCTAACCCTAACTCAAACCCTAACCCTAACCCATACCCTACGCCGTACCCGAACCCCTCCCCGAACCCGTACCCTAAGCCGTACCCTAAGCCTAACCCTAAGCCTAACCCTAACCCTAGGCTACCCTTGACTGCTTCTGCCTCCAATAGATTTCCTAAGCACTAGTGTTTGAAGGAACAGCTTAAAAAGAGAATCCTAATGTGATTTCTTTATAATGGGTGTGTTCCTTATCTTATCCTAGTGTCTAAACTCTTCTCCATGGCTGGACCCCCAAATAATATTCCTTTACGTGCTAAGGGGTATCTAGAGAGTGGGATAGGTTTAATAACTACCCTAACACTAACACGTACCCTAACCCTAACCCCTACCCTAACCCTAACACGTACCCTAATCCTAACCCGTACCCTGAACCGAGCCGTAACCCTAAGACTAACCCTAACCCTAACCCTAACCCATACCCTACGCCGTACCCGAACCCCTCCCCGAACCCGTACCCTAAGCCGTACCCTAAGCCTAACCCTAAGCCTAACCCTAACCCTAGGCTACCCTTGACTGCTTCTGCCTCCAATAGATTTCCTAAGCACTAGTGTTTTAAGGAACGGCTTAAAAACAGAATCCTAATGTGATTTCTTTATAATGGGTGTGTTCCTTATCTTATCCTAGTGTCTAAACTCTTCTCCATGGCTGGACCCGCAAATAATATTCCTTTACGTGCTAAGGGGTATCTAGAGAGTGGGATAGGTTTACTAACTACCCTAACCTAATGCGTACCCTAACCCTAACCCCTACCCTAACCCTAACACGTACCCTAATCCTAACCCGTACCCTAAACCGAGCCCTAACCCTAACACGAACCCTAACCCTAACCCTAACCCATACCCTACGCCGTACCCGAACCCCTCCCCGAACCTCTACCCTAAGCCGTACCCTAACCCTAACCCTAAGCCTAACCCTAACCCTAGGCTACCCTTGACTGCTTCTGCCTCCAATAGATTTCCTAAGCACTAGTGTTTTAAGGAACAACTTAAAAAGAGAATCCTAATGTGATTTGTTTATAATGTATGTGTTCCTTATTTTATCCTAGTGTCTAAACTCTTCTCCATGGCTGGACCCGCAAATAATATTCCTTTACGTGCTAAGGGGTATCTAGAGAGTGGGATAGGTTTAATAACTACCCTAACCCTAACGCGTACCCTAACCCTAACCCCTACCCTAACCCTAACACGTACCCTAATCCTAACCCGTACCCTGAACCGAGCCCTAACCCTAACACTAACCCTAACCCTAACCCTAACCCATACCCTACGCCATACCCGAACCCCTCCCCGAACCCGTACCCTAAGCCGTACCCTAAGCCTAACCCTAAGCCTAACCCTAACCCTTGGCTACCCTTCACTGCTTCTGCCTCCAATAGATTTCCTAAGCACTAGTGTTTGAAGGAACAGCTTAAAAAGAGAATCCTAATGTGATTTCTTTATAATGGGTGTGTTCCTTATCTTATCCTAGTGTCTAAACTCTTCTCCATGGCTGGACCCCCAAATAATATTCCTTTACGTGCTAAGGGGTATCTAGAGAGTGGGATAGGTTTAATAACTACCCTAACCCTAATGCGTACCCTAACCCTAACCCCTACCCTAACCCTAACACGTACCCTAATCCTAACCCGTACACTAAACCGAGCCCTAACCCTAACTCAAACCCTAACCCTAACCCATACCCTACGCCGTACCCGAACCCCTCCCCGAACCCGTACCCTAAGCCGTACCCTAAGCCTAACCCTAAGCCTAACCCTAACCCTAGGCTACCCTTGACTGCTTCTGCCTCCAATAGATTTCCTAAGCACTAGTGTTTGAAGGAACAGCTTAAAAAGAGAATCCTAATGTGATTTCTTTATAATGGGTGTGTTCCTTATCTTATCCTAGTGTCTAAACTCTTCTCCATGGCTGGACCCCCAAATAATATTCCTTTACGTGCTAAGGGGTATCTAGAGAGTGGGATAGGTTTAATAACTACCCTAACCCTAATGCGTACCCTAACCCTAACCCCTACCCTAACCCTAACACGTACCCTAATCCTAACCCGTACCCTAAACCGAGCCCTAACCCTAACACAAACCCTAACCCTAACCCTAACCCATACCCTACGCCGTACCCGAACCCCTCCCCGAACCCCTACCCTAAGCCGTACCCTAACCCTAACCCTAAGCCTAACCCTAACCCTAGGCTACCCTTGACTGCTTCTGCCTCCAATAGATTTCCTAAGCACTAGTGTTTGAAGGAACAGCTTAAAAAGAGAATCCTAATGTGATTTCTTTATAATGGGTGTGTTCCTTATCTTATCCTAGTGTCTAAACTCTTCTCCATGGCTGGACCCCCAAATAATATTCCTTTACGTGCTAAGGGGTATCTAGAGAGTGGGATAGGTTTAATAACTACCCTAACCCTAATGCGTACCCTAACCCTAACCCCTACCCTAACCCTAACACGTACCCTAATCCTAACCC
Source organism: Balaenoptera ricei (assembly GCF_028023285.1). NCBI lineage: Eukaryota > Metazoa > Chordata > Mammalia > Artiodactyla > Balaenopteridae > Balaenoptera > Balaenoptera ricei. Next base: position 204,547 of record NW_026777553.1, read on the forward strand.
GTACCCTAAACCGAGCCCTAACCCTAACATGAACCCTAACCCTAACCCTAACCCATACCCTACGCCGTACCCGAACCCCTCCCCGAACCCCTACCCTAAGCCATACCCTAACCCTAACCCTAAGCCTAACCCTAACCCTAGGCTACCCTTGACTGCTTCTGCCTCCAATAGATTTCCTAAGCACTAGTGTTTGAAGGAACAGCTTAAAAAGAGAATCCTAATGTGATTTCTTTATAATGTATGTGTTCCTTATTTTATCCTAGTGTCTAAACTCTTCTCCATGGCTGGACCCGCAAATAATATTCCTTTACGTGCTAAGGGGTATCTAGAGAGTGGGATAGGTTTAATAACTACCCTAACCCTAACGCGTACCCTAACCCTAACCCCTACCCTAACCCTAACACGTACCCTAATCCTAACCCGTACCCTGAACCGAGCCCTAACCCTAACACTAACCCTAAACCTAACCCTAACCCATACCCTACACCGTACCCGAACCCCTCCCCAAACCCGTACCCTAAGCCGTACCCTAAGCCTAACCCTAAGCCTAACCCTAACCCTAGGCTACCCTTGACTGCTTCTGCCTCCAACAGATTTCCTAAGCACTAATGTTTGAAGGAACAGCTTAAAAAGAGAATCCTAATGTGATTTCTTTATAATGGCTGTGTTCCTTATCTTATCCTAGTGTCTAAACTCTTCTCCATGGCTGGACCCCCAAATAATATTCCTTTACGTGCTAAGGGGTATCTAGAGAGTGGGATAGGTTTAATAACTACCCTAACCCTAACGCGTACCCTAACCCTAACCCCTACCCTAACCCTAAAACGTACCCTAATCCTAAACCGTACACTAAACCGAGCCCTAACCCTAACTCAAACCCTAACCCTAACCCATACCCTACGCCGTACCCGAACCCCTCCCCGAACCCGTACCCTAAGCCGTACCCTAAGCCTAACCCTAAGCCTAACCCTAAGCCTAACCCTAACCCTAGGCTACCCTTGACTGCTTCTGCCTCCAATAGATTTTCTAAGCACTAGTGTTTTAAGGAACGGCTTAAAAAGAGAATCTTAATGTGATTTCTTTATAATGGGTGTGTTCCTTATCTTATCCTAGTGTCTAAACTCTTCTCCATGGCTGGACGCCCAAATAATATTCCTTTACGTGCTAAGGGGTATCTAGAGAGTGGGATAGGTTTAATAACTACCCTAACCCTAACGCGTACCCTAACCCTAACCCCTACCCTAACCCTAACACGTACCCTAATCCTAACCCGTACACTAAACCGAGCCCTAACCCTAACTCAAACCCTAACCCTAACCCATACCCTACGCCGTACCCGAACCCCTCCCCGAACCCGTAACCTAAGCCGTACCCTAAGCCTAACCCTAAGCCTAACCCTAACCCTAGGCTACCCTTGACTGCTTCTGCCTCCAATAGATTTCCTAAGCACTAGTGTTTGAAGGAACAGCTTAAAAAGAGAATCCTAATGTGATTTCTTTATAATGGGTGTGTTCCTTATCTTATCCTAGTGTCTAAACTCTTCTCCATGGCTGGACCCCCAAATAATATTCCTTTACGTGCTAAGGGGTATCTAGAGAGTGGGATAGGTTTAATAACTACCCTAACCCTAACGCGTACCCTAACCCTAACCCCTACCCTAACCCTAACACGTACCCTAATCCTAACCCGTACCCTGAACCGAGCCGTAACCCTAAGACTAACCCTAACCCTAACCCTAACCCATACCCTACGCCGTACCCGAACCCCTCCCCGAACCCGTACCCTAAGCCGTACCCTAAGCCTAACCCTAAGCCTAACCCTAACCCTAGGCTACCCTTGACTGCTTCTGCCTCCAATAGATTTCCTAAGCACTAGTGTTTTAAGGAACGGCTTAAAAACAGAATCCTAATGTGATTTCTTTATAATGGGTGTGTTCCTTATCTTATCCTAGTGTCTAAACTCTTCTCCATGGCTGGACCCCCAAATAATATTCCTTTACGTGCTAAGGGGTATCTAGAGAGTGGGATAGGTTTACTAACTACCCTAACCTAATGCGTACCCTAACCCTAACCCCTACCCTAACCCTAACACGTACCCTAATCCTAACCCGTACCCTAAACCGAGCCCTAACCCTAACACGAACCCTAACCCTAACCCTAACCCATACCCTACGCCGTACCCGAACCCCTCCCCGAACCCCTACCCTAAGCCGTACCCTAACCCTAACCCTAAGCCTAACCCTAACCCTAGGCTACCCTTGACTGCTTCTGCCTCCAATAGATTTCCTAAGCACTAGTGTTTTAAGGAACAACTTAAAAAGAGAATCCTAATGTGATTTGTTTATAATGTATGTGTTCCTTATTTTATCCTAGTGTCTAAACTCTTCTCCATGGCTGGACCCGCAAATAATATTCCTTTACGTGCTAAGGGGTATCTAGAGAGTGGGATAGGTTTAATAACTACCCTAACCCTAACGCGTACCCTAACCCTAACCCCTACCCTAACCCTAACACGTACCCTAATCCTAACCCGTACACTAAACCGAGCCCTAACCCTAACTCAAACCCTAACCCTAACCCATACCCTACGCCGTACCCGAACCCCTCCCCGAACCCGTACCCTAAGCCGTACCCTAAGCCTAACCCTAAGCCTAACCCTAACCCTAGGCTACCCTTGACTGCTTCTGCCTCCAATAGATTTCCTAAGCACTAGTGTTTGAAGGAACAGCTTAAAAAGAGAATCCTAATGTGATTTCTTTATAATGGGTGTGTTCCTTATCTTATCCTAGTGTCTAAACTCTTCTCCATGGCTGGACCCCCAAATAATATTCCTTTACGTGCTAAGGGGTATCTAGAGAGTGGGATAGGTTTAATAACTACCCTAACCCTAATGCGTACCCTAACCCTAACCCCTACCCTAACCCTAACACGTACCCTAATCCTAACCCGTACCCTAAACCGAGCCCTAACCCTAACATGAACCCTAACCCTAACCCTAACCCATACCCTACGCCGTACCCGAACCCCTCCCCGAACCTCTACCCTAAGCCATACCCTAACCCTAACCCTAAGCCTAACCCTAACCCTAGGCTACCCTTGACTGCTTCTGCCTCCAATAGATTTCCTAAGCACTAGTGTTTGAAGGAACAGCTTAAAAAGAGAATCCTAATGTGATTTCTTTATAATGTATGTGTTCCTTATTTTATCCTAGTGTCTAAACTCTTCTCCATGGCTGGACCCGCAAATAATATTCCTTTACGTGCTAAGGGGTATCTAGAGAGTGGGATAGGTTTAATAACTACCCTAACCCTAACGCGTACCCTAACCCTAACCCCTACCCTAACCCTAACACGTACCCTAATCCTAACCCGTACCCTGAACCGAGCCCTAACCCTAACACTAACCCTAAACCTAACCCTAACCCATACCCTACACCGTACCCGAACCCCTCCCCAAACCCGTACCCTAAGCCGTACCCTAAGCCTAACCCTAAGCCTAACCCTAACCCTAGGCTACCCTTGACTGCTTCTGCCTCCAACAGATTTCCTAAGCACTAATGTTTGAAGGAACAGCTTAAAAAGAGAATCCTTATGTGATTTCTTTATAATGGCTGTGTTCCTTATCTTATCCTAGTGTCTAAACTCTTCTCCATGGCTGGACCCCCAAATAATATTCCTTTACGTGCTAAGGGGTATCTAGAGAGTGGGATAGGTTTAATAACTACCCTAACCCTAACGCGTACCCTAACCCTAACCCCTACCCTAACCCTAAAACGTACCCTAATCCTAAACCGTACACTAAACCGAGCCCTAACCCTAACTCAAACCCTAACCCTAACCCATACCCTACGCCGTACCCGAACCCCTCCCCGAACCCGTACCCTAAGCCGTACCCTAAGCCTAACCCTAAGCCTAACCCTAACCCTAGGCTACCCTTGACTGCTTCTGCCTCCAATAGATTTCCTAAGCACTAGTGTTTGAAGGAACAGCTTAAAAAGAGAATCCTAATGTGATTTCTTTATAATGGGTGTGTTCCTTATCTTATCCTAGTGTCTAAACTCTTCTCCATGGCTGGACCCGCAAATAATATTCCTTTACGTGCTAAGGGGTATCTAGAGAGTGGGATAGGTTTAATAACTACCCTAACCCTAACGCGTACCCTAACCCTAACCCCTACCCTAACCCTAACACGTACCCTAATCCTAACCCGTACACTAAACCGAGCCCTAACCCTAACTCAAACCCTAACCCTAACCCATACCCTACGCCGTACCCGAACCCCTCCCCGAACCCGTACCCTAAGCCGTACCCTAAGCCTAACCCTAAGCCTAACCCTAACCCTAGGCTACCCTTGACTGCTTCTGCCTCCAATAGATTTCCTAAGCACTAGTGTTTGAAGGAACAGCTTAAAAAGAGAATCCTAATGTGATTTCCTTATAATGGGTGTGTTCCTTATCTTATCCTAGTGTCTAAACTCTTCTCCATGGCTGGACCCCCAAATAATATTCCTTTACGTGCTAAGGGGTATCTAGAGAGTGGGATAGGTTTAATAACTACCCTAACACTAACACGTACCCTAACCCTAACCCCTACCCTAACCCTAACACGTACCCTAATCCTAACCCGTACCCTGAACCGAGCCGTAACCCTAAGACTAACCCTAACCCTAACCCTAACCCATACCCTACGCCGTACCCGAACCCCTCCCCGAACCCGTACCCTAAGCCGTACCCTAAGCCTAACCCTAAGCCTAACCCTAACCCTAGGCTACCCTTGACTGCTTCTGCCTCCAATAGATTTCCTAAGCACTAGTGTTTTAAGGAACGGCTTAAAAACAGAATCCTAATGTGATTTCTTTATAATGGGTGTGTTCCTTATCTTATCCTAGTGTCTAAACTCTTCTCCATGGCTGGACCCGCAAATAATATTCCTTTACGTGCTAAGGGGTATCTAGAGAGTGGGATAGGTTTACTAACTACCCTAACCTAATGCGTACCCTAACCCTAACCCCTACCCTAACCCTAACACGTACCCTAATCCTAACCCGTACCCTAAACCGAGCCCTAACCCTAACACGAACCCTAACCCTAACCCTAACCCATACCCTACGCCGTACACGAACCCCTCCCCGAACCCCTACCCTAAGCCGTACCCTAACCCTAACCCTAAGCCTAACCCTAACCCTAGGCTACCCTTGACTGCTTCTGCCTCCAATAGATTTCCTAAGCACTAGTGTTTTAAGGAACAACTTAAAAAGAGAATCCTAATGTGATTTGTTTATAATGTATGTGTTCCTTATTTTATCCTAGTGTCTAAACTCTTCTCCATGGCTGGACCCGCAAATAATATTCCTTTACGTGCTAAGGGGTATCTAGAGAGTGGGATAGGTTTGATAACTACCCTAACCCTAACGCGTACCCTAACCCTAACCCCTACCCTAACCCTAACACGTACCCTAATCCTAACCCGTACCCTGAACCGAGCCCTAACCCTAACACTAACCCTAACCCTAACCCTAAACCATACCCTACGCCATACCCGAACCCCTCCCCGAACCCGTACCCTAAGCCGTACCCTAAGCCTAACCCTAAGCCTAACCCTAACCCTTGGCTACCCTTGACTGCTTCTGCCTCCAATAGATTTCCTAAGCACTAGTGTTTGAAGGAACAGCTTAAAAAGAGAATCCTAATGTGATTTCTTTATAATGGGTGTGTTCCTTATCTTATCCTAGTGTCTAAACTCTTCTCCATGGCTGGACCCACAAATAATATTCCTTTACGTGCTAAGGGGTATCTAGAGAGTGGGATAGGTTTAATAACTACCCTAACCCTAACGCGTACCCTAACCCTAACCCCTACCCTAACCCTAACACGTACCCTAATCCTAACCCGTACACTAAACCGAGCCCTAACCCTAACTCAAACCCTAACCCTAACCCATACCCTACGCCGTACCCGAACCCCTCCCCGAACCCGTACCCTAAGCCGTACCCTAAGCCTAACCCTAAGCCTAACCCTAACCCTAGGCTACCCTTGACTGCTTCTGCCTCCAATAGATTTCCTAAGCACTAGTGTTTGAAGGAACAGCTTAAAAAGAGAATCCTAATGTGATTTCTTTATAATGGGTGTGTTCCTTATCTTATCCTAGTGTCTAAACTCTTCTCCATGGCTGGACCCCCAAATAATATTCCTTTACGTGCTAAGGGGTATCTAGAGAGTGGGATAGGTTTAATAACTACCCTAACCCTAATGCGTACCCTAACCCTAACCCCTACCCTAACCCTAACACGTACCCTAATCCTAACCCGTACCCTAAACCGAGCCCTAACCCTAACACAAACCCTAACGATAACCCTAACCCATACCCTACGCCGTACCCGAACCCCTCCCCGAACCCCTACCCTAAGCCGTACCCTAACCCTAACCCTAAGCCTAACCCTAACCCTAGGCTACCCTTGACTGCTTCTGCCTCCAATAGATTTCCTAAGCACTAGTGTTTGAAGGAACAGCTTAAAAAGAGAATCCTAATGTGATTTCTTTATAATGTATGTGTTCCTTATTTTATCCTAGTGTCTAAACTCTTCTCCATGGCTGGACCCGCAAATAATATTCCTTTACGTGCTAAGGGGTATCTAGAGAGTGGGATAGGTTTAATAACTACCCTAACCCTAACGCGTACCCTAACCCTAACCCCTACCCTAACCCTAACACGTACCCTAATCCTAACCCGTACCCTGAACCGAGCCCTAACCCTAACACTAACCCTAAACCTAACCCTAACCCATACCCTACACCGTACCCGAACCCCTCCCCAAACCCGTACCCTAAGCCGTACCCTAAGCCTAACCCTAAGCCTAACCCTAACCCTAGGCTACCCTTGACTGCTTCTGCCTCCAACAGATTTCCTAAGCACTAATGTTTGAAGGAACAGCTTAAAAAGAGAATCCTAATGTGATTTCTTTATAATGGCTGTGTTCCTTATCTTATCCTAGTGTCTAAACTCTTCTCCATGGCTGGACCCCCAAATAATATTCCTTTACGTGCTAAGGGGTATCTAGAGAGTGGGATAGGTTTAATAACTACCCTAACCCTAACGCGTACCCTAACCCTAACCCCTACCCTAACACTAAAACGTACCCTAATCCTAAACCGTACACTAAACCGAGCCCTAACCCTAACTCAAACCCTAACCCTAACCCATACCCTACGCCGTACCCGAACCCCTCCCCGAACCCGTACCCTAAGCCGTACCCTAAGCCTAACCCTAAGCCTAACCCTAACCCTAGGCTACCCTTGACTGCTTCTGCCTCCAATAGATTTCCTAAGCACTAGTGTTTGAAGGAACAGCTTAAAAAGAGAATCCTAATGTGATTTCTTTATAATGGGTGTGTTCCTTATCTTATCCTAGTGTCTAAACTCTTCTCCATGGCTGGACCCCCAAATAATATTCCTTTACGTGCTAAGGGGTATCTAGAGAGTGGGATAGGTTTAATAACTACCCTAACCCTAACGCGTACCCTAACCCTAACCCCTACCCTAACCCTAACACGTACCCTAATCCTAACCCGTACACTAAACCGAGCCCTAACCCTAACTCAAACCCTAACCCTAACCCATACCCTACGCCGTACCCGAACCCCTCCCCGAACCCGTACCCTAAGCCGTACCCTAAGCCTAACCCTAAGCCTAACCCTAACCCTAGGCTACCCTTGACTGCTTCTGCCTCCAATAGATTTCCTAAGCACTAGTGTTTGAAGGAACAGCTTAAAAAGAGAATCCTAATGTGATTTCTTTATAATGGGTGTGTTCCTTATCTTATCCTAGTGTCTAAACTCTTCTCCATGGCTGGACCCCCAAATAATATTCCTTTACGTGCTAAGGGGTATCTAGAGAGTGGGATAGGTTTAATAACTACCCTAACACTAACACGTACCCTAACCCTAACCCCTACCCTAACCCTAACACGTACCCTAATCCTAACCCGTACCCTGAACCGAGCCGTAACCCTAAGACTAACCCTAACCCTAACCCTAACCCATACCCTACGCCGTACCCGAACCCCTCCCCGAACCCGTACCCTAAGCCGTACCCTAAGCCTAACCCTAAGCCTAACCCTAACCCTAGGCTACCCTTGACTGCTTCTGCCTCCAATAGATTTCCTAAGCACTAGTGTTTTAAGGAACGGCTTAAAAACAGAATCCTAATGTTATTTCTTTATAATGGGTGTGTTCCTTATCTTATCCTAGTGTCTAAACTCTTCTCCATGGCTGGACCCGCAAATAATATTCCTTTACGTGCTAAGGGGTATCTAGAGAGTGGGATAGGTTTACTAACTACCCTAACCTAATGCGTACCCTAACCCTAACCCCTACCCTAACCCTAACACGTACCCTAATCCTAACCCGTACCCTAAACCGAGCCCTAACCCTAACACGAACCCTAACCCTAACCCTAACCCATACCCTACGCCGTACCCGAACCCCTCCCCGAACCCCTACCCTAAGCCGTACCCTAACCCTAACCCTAAGCCTAACCCTAACCCTAGGCTACCCTTGACTGCTTCTGCCTCCAATAGATTTCCTAAGCACTAGTGTTTTAAGGAACAACTTAAAAAGAGAATCCTAATGTGATTTGTTTATAATGTATGTGTTCCTTATTTTATCCTAGTGTCTAAACTCTTCTCCATGGCTGGACCCGCAAATAATATTCCTTTACGTGCTAAGGGGTATCTAGAGAGTGGGATAGGTTTAATAACTACCCTAACCCTAACGCGTACCCTAACCCTAACCCCTACCCTAACCCTAACACGTACCCTAATCCTAACCCGTACCCTGAACCGAGCCCTAACCCTAACACTAACCCTAACCCTAACCCTAACCCATACCCTACGCCATACCCGAACCCCTCCCCGAACCCGTACCCTAAGCCGTACCCTAAGCCTAACCCTAAGCCTAACCCTAACCCTTGGCTACCCTTGACTGCTTCTGCCTCCAATAGATTTCCTAAGCACTAGTGTTTGAAGGAACAGCTTAAAAAGAGAATCCTAATGTGATTTCTTTATAATGGGTGTGTTCCTTATCTTATCCTAGTGTCTAAACTCTTCTCCATGGCTGGACCCCCAAATAATATTCCTTTACGTGCTAAGGGGTATCTAGAGAGTGGGATAGGTTTAATAACTACCCTAACCCTAATGCGTACCCTAACCCTAACCCCTACCCTAACCCTAACACGTACCCTAATCCTAACCCGTACCCTAAACCGAGCCCTAACCCTAACATGAACCCTAACCCTAACCCTAACCCATACCCTACGCCGTACCCGAACCCCTCCCCGAACCCCTACCCTAAGCCGTACCCTAACCCTAACCCTAAGCCTAACCCTAACCCTAGGCTACCCTTGACTGCTTCTGCCTCCAATAGATTTCCTAAGCACTAGTGTTTGAAGGAACAGCTTAAAAAGAGAATCCTAATGTGATTTCTTTATAATGGGTGTGTTCCTTATCTTATCCTAGTGTCTAAACTCTTCTCCATGGCTGGACCCCCAAATAATATTCCTTTACGTGCTAAGGGGTATCTAGAGAGTGGGATAGGTTTAATAACTACCCTAACCCTAATGCGTACCCTAACCCTAACCCCTACCCTAACCCTAACACGTACCCTAATCCTAACCCGTACCCTAAACCGAGCCCTAACCCTAACACAAACCCTAACCCTAACCCTAACCCATACCCTACGCCATACCCGAACCCCTCCCCGAACCCCTACCCTAAGCCGTACCCTAACCCTAACCCTAAGCCTAACCCTAACCCTAGGCTACCCTTGACTGCTTCTGCCTCCAATAGATTTCCTAAGCACTAGTGTTTGAAGGAACAGCTTAAAAAGAGAATCCTAATGTGATTTCTTTATAATGGGTGTGTTCCTTATCTTATCCTAGTGTCTAAACTCTTCTCCATGGCTGGACCCCCAAATAATATTCCTTTACGTGCTAAGGGGTATCTAGAGAGTGGGATAGGTTTAATAACTACCCTAACCCTAATGCGTACCCTAACCCTAACCCCTACCCTAACCCTAACACGTACCCTAATCCTAACCCGTACCCTAAACCGAGCCCTAACCCTAACATGAACCCTAACCCTAACGCTAACCCATACCCTACGCCGTACCCGAACCCCTCCCCGAACCCCTACCCTAAGCCATACCCTAACCCTAACCCTAAGCCTAACCCTAACCCTAGGCTACCCTTGACTGCTTCTGCCTCCAATAGATTTCCTAAGCACTAGTGTTTGAAGGAACAGCTTAAAAAGAGAATCCTAATGTGATTTCTTTATAATGTATGTGTTCCTTATTTTATCCTAGTGTCTAAACTCTTCTCCATGGCTGGACCCGCAAATAATATTCCTTTACGTGCTAAGGGGTATCTAGAGAGTGGGATAGGTTTAATAACTACCCTAACCCTAACGCGTACCCTAACCCTAACCCCTACCCTAACCCTAACACGTACCCTAATCCTAACCCGTACCCTGAACCGAGCCCTAACCCTAACACTAACCCTAAACCTAACCCTAACCCATACCCTACACCGTACCCGAACCCCTCCCCAAACCCGTACCCTAAGCCGTACCCTAAGCCTAACCCTAAGCCTAACCCTAACCCTAGGCTACCCTTGACTGCTTCTGCCTCCAACAGATTTCCTAAGCACTAATGTTTGAAGGAACAGCTTAAAAAGAGAATCCTAATGTGATTTCTTTATAATGGCTGTGTTCCTTATCTTATCCTAGTGTCTAAACTCTTCTCCATGGCTGGACCCCCAAATAATATTCCTTTACGTGCTAAGGGGTATCTAGAGAGTGGGATAGGTTTAATAACTACCCTAACCCTAACGCATACCCTAACCCTAACCCCTACCCTAACCCTAAAACGTACCCTAATCCTAAACCGTACACTAAACCGAGCCCTAACCCTAACTCAAACCCTAACCCTAACCCATACCCTACGCCGTACCCGAACCCCTCCCCGAACCCGTACCCTAAGCCGTACCCTAAGCCTAACCCTAAGCCTAACCCTAAGCCTAACCCTAACCCTAGGCTACCCTTGACTGCTTCTGCCTCCAATAGATTTTCTAAGCACTAGTGTTTTAAGGAACGGCTTAAAAAGAGAATCTTAATGTGATTTCTTTATAATGGGTGTGTTCCTTATCTTATCCTAGTGTCTAAACTCTTCTCCATGGCTGGACGCCCAAATAATATTCCTTTACGTGCTAAGGGGTATCTAGAGAGTGGGATAGGTTTAATAACTACCCTAACCCTAACGCGTACCCTAACCCTAACCCCTACCCTAACCCTAACACGTACCCTAATCCTAACCCGTACACTAAACCGAGCCCTAACCCTAACTCAAACCCTAACCCTAACCCATACCCTACGCCGTACCCGAACCCCTCCCCGAACCCGTACCCTAAGCCGTACCCTAAGCCTAACCCTAAGCCTAACCCTAACCCTAGGCTACCCTTGACTGCTTCTGCCTCCAATAGATTTCCTAAGCACTAGTGTTTGAAGGAACAGCTTAAAAAGAGAATCCTAATGTGATTTCTTTATAATGGGTGTGTTCCTTATCTTATCCTAGTGTCTAAACTCTTCTCCATGGCTGGACCCCCAAATAATATTCCTTTACGTGCTAAGGGGTATCTAGAGAGTGGGATAGGTTTAATAACTACCCTAACCCTAACGCGTACCCTAACCCTAACCCCTACCCTAACCCTAACACGTACCCTAATCCTAACCCGTACCCTGAACCGAGCCGTAACCCTAAGACTAACCCTAACCCTAACCCTAACCCATACCCTACGCCGTACCCGAACCCCTCCCCGAACCCGTACCCTAAGCCGTACCCTAAGCCTAACCCTAAGCCTAACCCTAACCCTAGGCTACCCTTGACTGCTTCTGCCTCCAATAGATTTCCTAAGCACTAGTGTTTTAAGGAACGGCTTAAAAACAGAATCCTAATGTGATTTCTTTATAATGGGTGTGTTCCTTATCTTATCCTAGTGTCTAAACTCTTCTCCATGGCTGGACCCCCAAATAATATTCCTTTACGTGCTAAGGGGTATCTAGAGAGTGGGATAGGTTTACTAACTACCCTAACCTAATGCGTACCCTAACCCTAACCCCTACCCTAACCCTAACACGTACCCTAATCCTAACCCGTACCCTAAACCGAGCCCTAACCCTAACACGAACCCTAACCCTAACCCTAACCCATACCCTACGCCGTACCCGAACCCCTCCCCGAACCCCTACCCTAAGCCGTACCCTAACCCTAACCCTAAGCCTAACCCTAACCCTAGGCTACCCTTGACTGCTTCTGCCTCCAATAGATTTCCTAAGCACTAGTGTTTTAAGGAACAACTTAAAAAGAGAATCCTAATGTGATTTGTTTATAATGTATGTGTTCCTTATTTTATCCTAGTGTCTAAACTCTTCTCCATGGCTGGACCCGCAAATAATATTCCTTTACGTGCTAAGGGGTATCTAGAGAGTGGGATAGGTTTAATAACTACCCTAACCCTAACGCGTACCCTAACCCTAACCCCTACCCTAACCCTAACACGTACCCTAATCCTAACCCGTACCCTGAACCGAGCCCTAACCCTAACACTAACCCTAACCCTAACCCTAACCCATACCCTACGCCATACCCGAACCCCTCCCCGAACCCGTACCCTAAGCCGTACCCTAAGCCTAACCCTAAGCCTAACCCTAACCCTTGGCTACCCTTGACTGCTTCTGCCTCCAATAGATTTCCTAAGCACTAGTGTTTGAAGGAACAGCTTAAAAAGAGAATCCTAATGTGATTTCTTTATAATGGGTGTGTTCCTTATCTTATCCTAGTGTCTAAACTCTTCTCCATGGCTGGACCCACAAATAATATTCCTTTACGTGCTAAGGGGTATCTAGAGAGTGGGATAGGTTTAATAACTACCCTAACCCTAACGCATACCCTAACCCTAACCCCTACCCTAACCCTAACACGTACCCTAATCCTAACCCGTACACTAAACCGAGCCCTAACCCTAACTCAAACCCTAACCCTAACCCATACCCTACGCCGTACCCGAACCCCTCCCCGAACCCGTACCCTAAGCCGTACCCTAAGCCTAACCCTAAGCCTAACCCTAACCCTAGGCTACCCTTGACTGCTTCTGCCTCCAATAGATTTCCTAAGCACTAGTGTTTGAAGGAACAGCTTAAAAAGAGAATCCTAATTTGATTTCTTTATAATGGGTGTGTTCCTTATCTTATCCTAGTGTCTAAACTCTTCTCCATGGCTGGACCCCCAAATAATATTCCTTTACGTGCTAAGGGGTATCTAGAGAGTGGGATAGGTTTAATAACTACCCTAACCCTAATGCGTACCCTAACCCTAACCCCTACCCTAACCCTAACACGTACCCTAATCCTAACCCGTACCCTAAACCGAGCCCTAACCCTAACATGAACCCTAACCCTAACCCTAACCCATACCCTACGCCGTACCCGAACCCCTCCCCGAACCCCTACCCTAAGCCATACCCTAACCCTAACCCTAAGCCTAACCCTAACCCTAGGCTACCCTTGACTGCTTCTGCCTCCAATAGATTTCCTAAGCACTAGTGTTTGAAGGAACAGCTTAAAAAGAGAATCCTAATGTGATTTCTTTATAATGTATGTGTTCCTTATTTTATCCTAGTGTCTAAACTCTTCTCCATGGCTGGACCCGCAAATAATATTCCTTTACGTGCTAAGGGGTATCTAGAGAGTGGGATAGGTTTAATAACTACCCTAACCCTAACGCGTACCCTAACCCTAACCCCTACCCTAACCCTAACACGTACCCTAATCCTAACCCGTACCCTGAACCGAGCCCTAACCCTAACACTAACCCTAAACCTAACCCTAACCCATACCCTACACCGTACCCGAACCCCTCCCCAAACCCGTACCCTAAGCCGTACCCTAAGCCTAACCCTAAGCCTAACCCTAACCCTAGGCTACCCTTGACTGCTTCTGCCTCCAACAGATTTCCTAAGCACTAATGTTTGAAGGAACAGCTTAAAAAGAGAATCCTAATGTGATTTCTTTATAATGGCTGTGTTCCTTATCTTATCCTAGTGTCTAAACTCTTCTCCATGGCTGGACCCCCAAATAATATTCCTTTACGTGCTAAGGGGTATCTAGAGAGTGGGATAGGTTTAATAACTACCCTAACCCTAACGCGTACCCTAACCCTAACCCCTACCCTAACCCTAAAACGTACCCTAATCCTAAACCGTACACTAAACCGAGCCCTAACCCTAACTCAAACCCTAACCCTAACCCATACCCTACGCCGTACCCGAACCCCTCCCCGAACCCGTACCCTAAGCCGTACCCTAAGCCTAACCCTAAGCCTAACCCTAACCCTAGGCTACCCTTGACTGCTTCTGCCTCCAATAGATTTCCTAAGCACTAGTGTTTGAAGGAACAGCTTAAAAAGAGAATCCTAATGTGATTTCTTTATAATGGGTGTGTTCCTTATCTTATCCTAGTGTCTAAACTCTTCTCCATGGCTGGACCCCCAAATAATATTCCTTTACGTGCTAAGGGGTATCTAGAGAGTGGGATAGGTTTAATAACTACCCTAACACTAACACGTACCCTAACCCTAACCCCTACCCTAACCCTAACACGTACCCTAATCCTAACCCGTACCCTGAACCGAGCCGTAACCCTAAGACTAACCCTAACCCTAACCCTAACCCATACCCTACGCCGTACCCGAACCCCTCCCCGAACCCGTACCCTAAGCCGTACCCTAAGCCTAACCCTAAGCCTAACCCTAACCCTAGGCTACCCTTGACTGCTTCTGCCTCCAATAGATTTCCTAAGCACTAGTGTTTTAAGGAACGGCTTAAAAACAGAATCCTAATGTGATTTCTTTATAATGGGTGTGTTCCTTATCTTATCCTAGTGTCTAAACTCTTCTCCATGGCTGGACCCGCAAATAATATTCCTTTACGTGCTAAGGGGTATCTAGAGAGTGGGATAGGTTTACTAACTACCCTAACCTAATGCGTACCCTAACCCTAACCCCTACCCTAACCCTAACACGTACCCTAATCCTAACCCGTACCCTAAACCGAGCCCTAACCCTAACACGAACCCTAACCCTAACCCTAACCCATACCCTACGCCGTACCCGAACCCCTCCCCGAACCCCTACCCTAAGCCGTACCCTAACCCTAACCCTAAGCCTAACCCTAACCCTAGGCTACCCTTGACTGCTTCTGCCTCCAATAGATTTCCTAAGCACTAGTGTTTTAAGGAACAACTTAAAAAGAGAATCCTAATGTGATTTGTTTATAATGTATGTGTTCCTTATTTTATCCTAGTGTCTAAACTCTTCTCCATGGCTGGACCCGCAAATAATATTCCTTTACGTGCTAAGGGGTATCTAGAGAGTGGGATAGGTTTAATAACTACCCTAACCCTAACGCGTACCCTAACCCTAACCCCTACCCTAACCCTAACACGTACCCTAATCCTAACCCGTACCCTGAACCGAGCCCTAACCCTAACACTAACCCTAACCCTAACCCTAACCCATACCCTACGCCATACCCGAACCCCTCCCCGAACCCGTACCCTAAGCCGTACCCTAAGCCTAACCCTAAGCCTAACCCTAACCCTTGGCTACCCTTGACTGCTTCTGCCTCCAATAGATTTCCTAAGCACTAGTGTTTGAAGGAACAGCTTAAAAAGAGAATCCTAATGTGATTTCTTTATAATGGGTGTGTTCCTTATCTTATCCTAGTGTCTAAACTCTTCTCCATGGCTGGGACCCCCAAATAATATTCCTTTACGTGCTAAGGGGTATCTAGAGAGTGGGATAGGTTTAATAACTACCCTAACCCTAATGCGTACCCTAACCCTAACCCCTACCCTAACCCTAACACGTACCCTAATCCTAACCCCGTACACTAAACCGAGCCCTAACCCTAACTCAAACCCTAACCCTAACCCATACCCTACGCCGTACCCGAACCCCTCCCCGAACCCGTACCCTAAGCCGTACCCTAAGCCTAACCCTAAGCCTAACCCTAACCCTAGGCTACCCTTGACTGCTTCTGCCTCCAATAGATTTCCTAAGCACTAGTGTTTGAAGGAACAGCTTAAAAAGAGAATCCTAATGTGATTTCTTTATAATGGGTGTGTTCCTTATCTTATCCTAGTGTCTAAACTCTTCTCCATGGCTGGACCCCAAATAATATTCCTTTACGTGCTAAGGGGTATCTAGAGAGTGGGATAGGTTTAATAACTACCCTAACCCTAATGCGTACCCTAACCCTAACCCCTACCCTAACCCTAACACGTACCCTAATCCTAACCCGTACCCTAAACCGAGCCCTAACCCTAACACAAACCCTAACCCTAACCCTAACCCATACCCTACGCCGTACCCGAACCCCTCCCCGAACCCCTACCCTAAGCCGTACCCTAACCCTAACCCTAAGCCTAACCCTAACCCTAGGCTACCCTTGACTGCTTCTGCCTCCAATAGATTTCCTAAGCACTAGTGTTTGAAGGAACAGCTTAAAAAGAGAATCCTAATGTGATTTCTTTATAATGGGGTGTGTTCCTTATCTTATCCTAGTGTCTAAACTCTTCTCCATGGCTGGACCCCCAAATAATATTCCTTTACGTGCTAAGGGGTATCTAGAGAGTGGGATAGGTTTAATAACTACCCTAACCCTAATGCGTACCCCTAACCCTAACCCCTACCCTAACCCTAACACGTACCCTAATCCTAACCCGTACCCTAAACCGAGCCCTAACCCTAACATGAACCCTAACCCTAACCCTAACCCATACCCTACGCCGTACCCGAACCCCTCCCCGAACCCCTACCCTAAGCCATACCCTAACCCTAACCCTAAGCCTAACCCTAACCCTAGGCTACCCTTGACTGCTTCTGCCTCCAATAGATTTCCTAAGCACTAGTGTTTGAAGGAACAGCTTAAAAAGAGAATCCTAATGTGATTTCTTTATAATGTATGTGTTCCTTATTTTATCCTAGTGTCTAAACTCTTCTCCATGGCTGGACCCGCAAATAATATTCCTTTACGTGCTAAGGGGTATCTAGAGAGTGGGATAGGTTTAATAACTACCCTAACCCTAACGCGTACCCTAACCCTAACCCCTACCCTAACCCTAACACGTACCCTAATCCTAACCCGTACCCTGAACCGAGCCCTAACCCTAACACTAACCCTAAACCTAACCCTAACCCATACCCTACACCGTACCCGAACCCCTCCCCAAAACCCGTACCCTAAGCCGTACCCTAAGCCTAACCCTAAGCCTAACCCTAACCCTAGGCTACCCTTGACTGCTTCTGCCTCCAACAGATTTCCTAAGCACTAATGTTTGAAGGAACAGCTTAAAAAGAGAATCCTAATGTGATTTCTTTATAATGGCTGTGTTCCTTATCTTATCCTAGTGTCTAAACTCTTCTCCATGGCTGGACCCCCCAAATAATATTCCTTTACGTGCTAAGGGGTATCTAGAGAGTGGGATAGGTTTAATAACTACCCTAACCCTAACGCGTACCCTAACCCTAACCCCTACCCTAACCCTAAAACGTACCCTAATCCTAAACCGTACACTAAACCGAGCCCTAACCCTAACTCAAACCCTAACCCTAACCATACCCTACGCCGTACCCGAACCCCTCCCCGAACCCGTACCCTAAGCCGTACCCTAAGCCTAACCCTAAGCCTAACCCTAAGCCTAACCCTAACCCTAGGCTACCCTTGACTGCTTCTGCCTCCAATAGATTTTCTAAGCACTAGTGTTTTAAGGAACGGCTTAAAAGAGAATCTTAATGTGATTTCTTTATAATGGGTGTGTTCCTTATCTTATCCTAGTGTCTAAACTCTTCTCCATGGCTGGACGCCCAAATAATATTCCTTTACGTGCTAAGGGGTATCTAGAGAGTGGGATAGGTTTAATAACTACCCTAACCCTAACGCGTACCCTAACCCTAACCCCTACCCTAACCCTAACACGTACCCTAATCCTAACCCGTACACTAAACCGAGCCCTAACCCTAACTCAAACCCTAACCCTAACCCATACCCTACGCCGTACCCGAACCCCTCCCCGAACCCGTACCCTAAGCCGTACCCTAAGCCTAACCCTAAGCCTAACCCTAACCCTAGGCTACCCTTGACTGCTTCTGCCTCCAATAGATTTCCTAAGCACTAGTGTTTGAAGGAACAGCTTAAAAAGAGAATCCTAATGTGATTTCTTTATAATGGGGTGTGTTCCTTATCTTATCCTAGTGTCTAAACTCTTCTCCATGGCTGGACCCCCAAATAATATTCCTTTACGTGCTAAGGGGTATCTAGAGAGTGGGATAGGTTTAATAACTACCCTAACACTAACACGTACCCTAACCCTAACCCCTACCCTAACCCTAACACGTACCCTAATCCTAACCCGTACCCTGAACCGAGCCGTAACCCTAAGACTAACCCTAACCCTAACCCTAACCCATACCCTACGCCGTACCCGAACCCCTCCCCGAACCCGTACCCTAAGCCGTACCCTAAGCCTAACCCTAAGCCTAACCCTAACCCTAGGCTACCCTTGACTGCTTCTGCCTCCAATAGATTTCCTAAGCACTAGTGTTTTAAGGAACGGCTTAAAAACAGAATCCTAATGTTATTTCTTTATAATGGGTGTGTTCCTTATCTTATCCTAGTGTCTAAACTCTTCTCCATGGCTGGACCCGCAAATAATATTCCTTTACGTGCTAAGGGGTATCTAGAGAGTGGGATAGGTTTACTAACTACCCTAACCTAATGCGTACCCTAACCCTAACCCCTACCCTAACCCTAACACGTACCCTAATCCTAACCCGTACCCTAAACCGAGCCCTAACCCTAACACGAACCCTAACCCTAACCCTAACCCATACCTACGCCGTACCCGAACCCCTCCCCGAACCCCTACCCTAAGCCGTACCCTAACCCTAACCCTAAGCCTAACCCTAACCCTAGGCTACCCTTGACTGCTTCTGCCTCCAATAGATTTCCTAAGCACTAGTGTTTTAAGGAACAACTTAAAAAGAGAATCCTAATGTGATTTGTTTATAATGTATGTGTTCCTTATTTTATCCTAGTGTCTAAACTCTTCTCCATGGCTGGACCCGCAAATAATATTCCTTTACGTGCTAAGGGGTATCTAGAGAGTGGGATAGGTTTAATAACTACCCTAACCCTAACGCGTACCCTAACCCTAACCCCTACCCTAACCCTAACACGTACCCTAATCCTAACCCGTACCCTGAACCGAGCCCTAACCCTAACACTAACCCTAACCCTAACCCTAACCCATACCCTACGCCATACCCGAACCCCTCCCCGAACCCGTACCCTAAGCCGTACCCTAAGCCTAACCCTAAGCCTAACCCTAACCCTTGGCTACCCTTGACTGCTTCTGCCTCCAATAGATTTCCTAAGCACTAGTGTTTGAAGGAACAGCTTAAAAAGAGAATCCTAATGTGATTTCTTTATAATGGGTGTGTTCCTTATCTTATCCTAGTGTCTAAACTCTTCTCCATGGCTGGACCCCCAAATAATATTCCTTTACGTGCTAAGGGGTATCTAGAGAGTGGGATAGGTTTAATAACTACCCTAACCCTAATGCA